>NW_008352126.1:406178-420501 GCF_000622305.1 Nannospalax galili | reverse complement strand
AATATTATATTGTATAAATGTACCATACTTTAATTATGCATTCATTAGTTGGTGGGTATCTAGGTTGTTTCCACTTCCTGGAAACTGTGAATAGAGCAATGAACACTGATGAACAGGTATCTCTATAGTAGGATATAGAGTCCTTTGGGTATATGCCCAAGAGTGGTGTGGCTGGATCATACATGGTAGCCTATTTCTAGCTTTTTTATAAATCTCCACAGTGATTTCCATAGTAGCTGCACAGATTTTCACTCCCACCAGCAGTGACTAAGGGTTCCTCGCTAGCATTTGCCAGTTTTTGTTTTAGACCTTAGCCATTCCTCCTGGGGTAAGATGAAATCTAGTAGTGGTTTTAATTTACAATTCCCTGATGACTAAAGATAGTGACCATTAAAAAAATAAGTATTTCAGCTGGGCATGGTGGCACACACCTTAATCCAAGCACTTGAAAAGTAGGGGCAGATAGAGCTCTGTGAGATTGAGGCCAACCTGGTCTCCATAGTAAGTTCCAGGACAGCTGGGACTACAGGGAGACCCTGTCTCAAATGACCAAAAAAAGAAAAGAAAAGAAAGAAAAGAAAAGAAAAGAAAAACCACATAAAAGTGAGCTGTAGCGGAAGGCACAGAGGATTGAGGATCCTGGGTGCTTGCTAGTCAGCTAATCTAGTCAGTTAGTGAGCTCCAGGCTAGGTGAGAAACCCTACCTCATTAATCTGAGATGGAGAGCGATAGAGTAAATCACCAAGATTGACTGTGTCCTCTGCGTGTACACACACACACAAGAGCAGACCTGCACCAGAAAACGCACACGCACATACACACACATGCACACACACGCGCATGCACACACAAGCACGCACAAACACATGGACACACACGCACACACATAGGCACACACGCATGCACACACGCACACACGCACACACACAGACACGCACACACGTATGCACACATGCACGCGCACACGCACATGCACACACGCACACACACAGACACACATGGGCACACACGCACACACGCACACACGCACATTATGGGCTAGAAATAAATAAAAGGAAACGGGAAAAAGTAAAGACAGAAACCTGGGCATGAAAGCCAAGACGTATCCACTGCTGCTGTCCGATCGGAATGGTAAACGCAGCACTGAGTGTGAATTTGTAGAATTTCTTTGTTACTCCTTTTCCCTTTGACATTTTAATGCAGTAGAAACTTTGCTATGTTTAATGTGCTCATGTGACTTAATAAAGTGTCAGGTTTGCAAACGTGGTTTTAGTGTGTACATATTCTCTAAAATTTTAAAGGAGCAATTATTGACATGTATGTGTCATCACTTAATCTCATGCATACTGTTCAGAAGTAAAAGTTGTGTGGTTCAAGTTCACCCCTAAGCATTGCTCCAACATGAGGAATCTTCTTATTGTATGATAAAAATACATATAATCAAATTCAGAACTTATTTAGCATTGCTAGCTATTAAAGCTCAGTATTAGAGGATCCACTGTATCATTTAAAAACACATTATATATATTGAAAAACAATTAAGGGGTCTAAAGTGATGGCTCAGCCATTAAAAGCACTAGCTGCTTTTGCAGAAGAACTGGGTTTGGGTCCCACGTCCCACATGGCAGCTAATAACCATCTGTAACTCCAGTTCAATGGGATCTGATGCCCTGTTTTGCTCTGTGGG
Source organism: Nannospalax galili (assembly GCF_000622305.1). Classification (NCBI taxonomy): domain Eukaryota; kingdom Metazoa; phylum Chordata; class Mammalia; order Rodentia; family Spalacidae; genus Nannospalax; species Nannospalax galili. The sequence goes on along the minus strand of NW_008352126.1, from coordinate 418,814 downwards.
CATTATACAGCACAGGTGCACTTCACACATGCAGACAAAGTACTCATGCACATAAAGTAAAAATGAACTGTAGAAAGAAATGAAAAGTTCAGGAGAATGTTCTCTACCCCCACTGCTGTTACAGAAATAAACATAGTTTCTTATATTGCTAGATAGCAAGCTAATATCATGTAAGAAAAAAACCAACTAGAACATTCACGATACATAATATAAACTTATGACAGATGTGTTTCCATATATTAGATTTTAGTAATTTCCCTTGACTATGGAATATTCATTCAAACCTTCTGTCAAGATGTACTATGTAGTGGAGAAACTTCATGAAAATATACATGAGCCAATGTATATTTGTGGTGGTTTGCATGAGAATTTGGACATTTTAATTCCCCATTGGTAGCACTGTTTTGGGAGGTCTCAGGAGGGGTCTTGCTGGAGGGAGCACGTCACTGGGGACAGGCTTAGAGAGTTCTAAAGCCTTGGGGGGGTGGAATCCTCAGTTGTCCATGGCTTCCTGAGCCTTGTTGAAGATGTGAAAGCTTAGCTTCCGCTCCTCCTCCAGCCACCTCTGCCGCCATGCCTCTCCGCCATGATGGACTCTTGCTCCTCTGGAACTGTAAGCTAAATAAACTCTTCCTTTTATAAGTTCACTTGGTCTTTGTGTTTCTACCACAGCAACAGAAAAGTAACACACATTATTTCAAGGCAATGTTTGTAGTTCCAGTAGACACATACTGTACCATGTGCCATTTAGAATTCCTTGATGTATGAAAACATGATTGCTGATTAATATGAAATCTAATAGGATCTGTTTAATAAAATAACTGAATTAAGGGATAGAATGTACTTCTGATAAAGTCAAGACATTTATCTTACCTTTCTATTTCACTTTCTAAAATTGTAACAGAAGCTACTTTGTGTTGTCCATTACTTTAGGAAATTTATCTTCAATGAAATACAATGGTATCATTATTTTGAGTTCTGTTTCATTGTGATCATTTCATTTAACAGCTTCATAAAATGCTTAAGATGGCAGCCTTCTGCTGTGACAAACAGAACCAATTACATACAACATAACTTAGAAGCTCTGAAAATGAAGGAGGATCTTAGAAATCTCTAAAATTCCTACGACAATGTTCAAAGACTAGTTTTAGTTATTTAGATTATAGCAGTATATATCTGCACATATATATTTGAAACAAGGTCTTCTTTTGTAACTCGGAAATTCTTATGTAGGCCAGGATGGCATTCAACCTGTAGTAATCCTTGTGCTCTGTCTCCCTAGTGCTGGAATTGCAGGTGGATCTTAGAAATCTCTAAAATTCCTACGACAATGTTCAAAGACTAGTTTTAGTTATTTAGATTATAGCAGTATATATCTGCACATATATATTTGAAACAAGGTCTTCTTTTGTAACTCGGAAATTCTTATGTAGGCCAGGTTGGCATTCAACCTGTAGTAATCCTTGTGCTCTGTCTCCCTAGTGCTGGGATTGCAGGCGAATGATGTCACGCCTGACTACACTGTAGCGGTAAAGCTAAAGTACTATTGTTTCAAAGAGTGAGCTTTTCCAAGCTGCACAGAGCAAACAAATATCTGGATTAAATTCAGTGTATGCTCGGATCAGATGCTATAACCTCACTCCAGTGTCCTTCTGACAGGCCCTTCACTTATAGAATGTTTCAGGAAGGACTGCCAAATAGAAAAAAAAAAAAAAAAAAAAAAAAAAAACTCGTGTAGGTAAATAGTAAGGTGTATTCAAATACTCGTTCAGAAACAAAATTACAGGGGCTCAGGCAAACACAGGTTTACTGACTGCAGAATTCTAAAGGGGACTCATTTCAGCTGGCTACACAATGATTTCTTTCTCCAGAGTTTCTAAAGATGTCTGTTTCTTTCTATCCATCCCTTAAATTGACAAAGCTGATCATCTAGTGAAATGATGGACATTCAGTGAAAATCAGACTGCTGTTGAGAAGAATTTGGCCACAACACTGACACATCTCCGATCCTTCTGCCTGGCCAGGGAGTTGTTATTGGGCAACACATAGGGCAAAGCCTTTCTTGCAGAAACAGAAGACAATATGGAATCATCTAGACAGACTTATAAATTAATTAAGAATTTGAGTCTAGAGGAATTTTTAGGGGTCAAGTAAGGCTGACTATTATCATTAAAATAAAAATGTCTGCCTGGTGTTTGTTTATTATAGGGAGCTTATAAGAAAGTCTTTGGGTGATTCATATTGTGAACAAGGTTGCAAGGAGCAAGGGATTGCCAGCATCTCTTTGAGACCTTGATCGATATACATACATATATATGTTTATATATATGTACATATGTATATATATGAGACCCAGTCAACTTTGTTTTCATTTATAGTAATATATTTTTATTAAAAATGTAAATATATATTTACATCCTTCAGTAGTTCTATTTTCAATCACTTGAAAAGCCTCAAAATGTTCCACAGAAGTTATATTACATCTAATCTTTTATTTAAAGTATAAATTCCATGTTATACCTTTAGTCTATATTTAGCATACCTTTGAATCCATCATTAGATAAGTATATAATGAGATGATTTTTAAAATGATTTCCATCATCAATGTCAATGATTGGATGCTCTATTTACTTGACTATTTTTTGAATGATAGTTTTCAAAACATTTCTGTACTTTAACTGCTGCTTTCTTTATGCTAGTTACTAGAACTTGAACTGTAATTTGCAATTTCCTTAACTCTGAATACTTCAAGGATTGCTTTGCTTTGCTTTATTTTGTTTTGTTTTAAATTGGAGAATGCCACTTTTATGCACCCTCCAAAATATTTAATCATGGCATGAGTATCATGTAGCCAAATATATGCAAAATAAATATTTTATAATTATTATCAACCCTAAGTATTTACAAGTTTCTGCAAGGCAATGCTCTTAATAGCAAAATCCTGTTGGAAGATGAGGTAGAGGTAAAGACTGAGGTGATATGGGAAATCACTGCAGCTTCTGCTCAGTTCCCTGTCAATGGAAAACTACTAAAATAATTTAATAGTTTTCCTTTGTAAACAAATCATTGGAAAGAAATTCCAGTGTTTATTGCAACTATAGCATAACATCTCTAATAGCCCAGAGTGTTTGTTTTTATTAGCATGAACATTACTTCTGAAACATTCTCAGTGAAATTAAATGTTGTACTCAATTTTCTCCAGGCTCCATCCATATATTCATTTGCCTCCCACTAAGCCTGTTTTTTCCAACTTTATATTTGTGTTCACCCCCAACCCAGGTTCATCTAATTATATGCATTTCTTTTTTAAATGGCAAAGATTCTTCATGCAGCACTGAATGTATTGTAAATTTAGGACTGTGCCCTATTTGGGCTTTGATGATGTTTTTGTTCCGTTAATGTTTACCAGCCTATATTTTCAGAGGATCTCATATTTTATACATGAGTGAATCAGCCACTCCTAATAAGAATGCCTATAGCTAATACTGCAAGTAGCATGCAAGATGAGCTTGCCCCGCTTCAGCGTTATGAGGACAGTGACTGTAAATGGGAAGAGCTGTGCATTAACCTACACTTGCATTTTCTAAATTTGGAGACCAATTCAACTTCTAGTTTTCATTTATAGGAATATATTTTGTTTAAAAATATTTAATAATTGATAATGAAGTAATAAAGCCTTCCACCTCACTTGTTTATTCCCAATATGCTCAAAATCTTCATGTTTTAAAATATTCCATTTTAAAAATTAAAAACAAAAGACACTGAGAGGAAGATTAAAGGGGAGACTGAAGGAGGCTGTAATGAACACAGTAAAATTGAATATTCTAGGTTAAAATGCAAAATAGGAGTACTCATCCTTTAATTTAAAGATGTACTACATGGCAGTCCAAACAATCCAAGTCCTTGTAGATAATGAAATAATTCTTGGGAAGAGAGAAGAGAGAGAGAGAGTGAGAGAGAGAGAGAGAGAGTGAGAGAGAGAGAACTGCCATATTCTAGACCAAAGCTTAATTTCCCATAATTCTATACATAGGAAACCAGAATTCATTTTAAAGTAATACAAATTTCTTCAACATTAAAGGATAAACTAATTTGGGGCATTAAACCCAATTAGAAATAATATATTGTTGATTATGTATATGCAGTTCATTAATTTAAGTGTCTAATATTCATGACTGATAAAATCATATTATACATTCTGCATATTAAACAAACTCAATAATATTTCTAAAACTTACCTCTATAAATTGAAGAATCCAATCTCGTTCAAAATCACCTTCCAATTAAAATGAAGTATTAAAACAATGTTTCACAGTCCGCTCTGAATTTCTTTTTACAGGTATAAGGATGAAAACAACTTTAGGTCTCAATTCTACAGTGAACTCATAAAATGCATTAGAAAAAAATCCAGGAGGGAAATAAAAATGCATCAGAGGTGGTAAAATGTAATAATCCCGGCCTAGTATAGAATTGAATTTGTGAGATTGCACACTCTTTCTATTCCTAAATTGTTCCAAATAAGCGGCTTTGAGATTGACAGCTAGGAATAATAAAAGTTCAATTATTTTGATGACTGCTGCATACAATACTTGGCGTCTGAAGCCAAACTCAGACAGGAAGTATTGACACATTCTCCACATTTCCTCCTACCCCCAAATTCAGGTGATTCATATTGGTAGTACGTTGAGATGAGATCATGAGGGGAATTGTGGTATTATGAAGTTTCATAAAGCACAATTTCAATGCTGTTACAAGATTTTAGTTAAAGTAAAGGCCTCAAGGCATATTATTTATTATGAATAAAAGTCCGAACTTTAGATTCTCTGGGCTTCTGATTCATTCACCAGAGACTGTCAATAACAATACCCTCTTTCCCTGCTTCTTTTCAGAGCTATGGAACAGTTGAATTAAATACTGTCCGTGAAAGTGATTTTTAAAATATTTGCTGCAGTGATATTGGCCTTCAGTACTGATAGAAATTTTAATCAAAAAACGAAGATCTCAATTGCAATAGATGAAGTGGAAGGAGAAATTGAGTTTTCTGTAGTTCCGTCAGGAAATATGTCAACTTCTTATTTAAGAAACACTTTGCCCTTGCCAAGTGAGCATGCAGCTCTCTCTTCTATAGCGATCACCTGGACATTTTTATTATTTATTTTAATTTTTGAGAATTTGCTACATGAGTGCTTTTTAACATCATTTTTATCCTTTCCTCTCCCCCTCCAGCTCTTCCCATGCCCCCTTCTAAACCCTCTCAACATCGTAACTTTTTTATTATTGTTACATATACACACAGAAATACACACATGCACACACACATATATGTGTATGTATATGTATATGTGTGGATATATATGGAGAAAGAGAAAGAAAGAAAGAAAGAAAGAAAGAAAGAAAGAAAGAAAGAAAGAAAGAAAGAAGGAAGGAAGGAAGGAAGGAAGGAAGGAAGAAAGGAAGAAAGTAAAAGAGAGAGAAAATTTAGTGGCTCTGTGTATGTGCTTATGGGTGACCACTTGGGACTGAATAACCCATCCAGGAACACATCACTGGGGAAAACTGATTTCCCTTCCCTCAGCACTGATCAACTGTCTTCATCCAGAGATGGTACCTTGAAATTTCCCCCATGCATACTGGAATGTCAAATAGTGTTGTCATCATGCTGACCTTGTTCTAGTGATCATATTGTGGAGATTCCATGGGTGCAACTTCCCTATTGTGTCTAGAATATACCATCTAGCAGCAGATATCCTGCTGCTCTGACTCTTACAATCTTAAAACCCCCTTCTGTGATGTTCCCTGAGCCTTGGGTATAGCAGTTGCATTGTAGATATATGGATTAGGGCTAAGCACCCCATGGTGGATAATTCTTTGTGCTTTGATCAATTGTCCAACTTTATATAATCTCCATCTGTTGCCAAAAGATGCTTCTTTGATGAGTGGTGTGACCCATATGTTCCTCTGACCCTGTGATGATAAGCCATGGACGTGCCCCCTTCACGTTCTGCAAAGAAGCCACTCCCCTTCCCTCTTCCAGCCAATCAGTTGACCATAGCCTCTTGCAGAGGAGGGGCTAAGGGTGTAAAAGCTGGGAAAATCTCGAGGCCGGTCTCTAGCCATTTTGTGAGGCTGTTGGGAGCCACAGGATTTAGGTTTGGGTGTGGACTTTCCAACACAGCCATGAATGGGGCAGGGGCGCCACTCATCTGTAAGTAAACCGGCACCCCAAGCTCAATTAATAAGTCCAGTAAACTCGTTAAGATTCTTCAAAATAGGGTTTGGAGAATTCTTTCCTCCTGACCGAGGGAAGAGGGGATTGGATGCCATGTGTGCCTCCCAGCAGTGAATTTGACTTACAAGTTGTGAGATAACCACACTTATATTTGAATATGAGGGTAAGTATTTAGAATATAAGAAGAAATCATATTGGCTTAGGAGAGCAACAGAAGTAGGTTCTCTTCTAGGGTATATGACCTTTCCAGCCATGGATGTTTAACTATGTGTACAGTACAAAGCATGAATTTCCTCCTAGTGAGTGCACCTAAATTCCATTCAATAGCTGTTGGTCTTCCCCAAGATAAAAGTGCTGCTATTGCACCAACTGACATATTTTTCTGGTCATCGTTGTGATTCATAGGCTTTTCAACTGGGCAGAACCTTCAATTTGCTTTCTCTCTCAGAAGCTTACAACACACCTTCTCAACTATGAGAACTAGTTTTCAGAGAGGAGACTCCTAAGTTAGTGCTAGCTCAATTTTTCCAAGTCCTGTACCCCTGGTGTGTGATGCCTTCAGCAATATGGTCTTACCTTTAAGTTCTTGGAGGCAATCAAGAGCTACAAAAATCACCTATTTATTTTAGGATTCTCTTGGGCTGCTCTTATCAACAACTCAAAGGGAAGTTTACCTTGCCTGGCATGTAGTTTGTATTAGATAGCTTTAAGTTAAATACACACACACACAACACACACACACACACACACACACACACACACACACACAAATACAGGAGAAAACAGAAAAATGATATATACATATATATATCCTTTTTTATACATATATCTATTTCTCTCTTCTCTTGTGTTGATCTCCCTCATTCCCAGTTTAATTCCTCCCCATTTTTACCATTCCCCTCTTGATGACACCTGTGTCCTACTATCCCCCTCTCTTGAACTCCTTCTAATCCCACTCGCATGGTCCCTTTCTACTTTCTTGACTTCTGATGTTACTTCAGGTTACATACACACAACTACATATTTGTAGATTCTTTCCAGAAACAATGGGGAAGGTCATTGTTTTTCTGTGTCTGGATTACCTCACTCAGAATAGTGTTTTCCAGTTTCAAATATTCACTTACAAATTTCATTATTTTATTTTTCTTTACATCTGAATAGAACTCCATTGCTTGTGTGTAACACGTTTCTATTACCCACTCATCCAGCGAAGGATACTTAAGTTGTTCCCTTCCCAGCTATTGTGAAAGAGGAGCAATGAAAATGACTGAATCTATTGGAAACTGGTTGCTGCGAGGTGGGAAGGGTTCATCTTCTTTAAGGGGGTGAGTCTAGATGGGCTGACTAGACTCCAGTGGATGAACTTGCGCTGAGGGACATCTGGGTATAAAGCTTGACTCAATAGATCTTAACATGTATGACAAAATGCATGACATTTGGTAGGGTTTGGTTGGGTGTGAATGGAGGAGGATATCTAAATATGATAAAGATATATTGTATGAAATGCTCAAAATTCAATAAAATATACATAAAAAAGAAAATGAGCAAGTGTTTCCGGAGTAGGATACTTAGTCCTTTGGGCATGTCATAGAGTGGTATAGCTGAGTCATGTGGTGGGTCTACTTTAATCTTTGAGAATTAGTCATACTGATTTCCATAGGGGTACCAACCACCCTGCACTAAAATCAACTCAAAATGGATCAAAAAACTCAATATGAAACTTGAATTGTGGAAACTGTTAGAGAAAAACCTAGAGAGTATCCTATAATATATAGACTCCAGTGGACTTATTTACTCTAAAGGATGTTTGGGTACAAACACCTGTATGAACAGGACTCAGCATGTATGGCAGAGTGCATAGGGTTCAGTGCAGGGGGGCATGGATTGGGGCGGGTGTCTGGACATAAGTGGGAAATACTGTATGAAATTTTAAAAGCTCCATAAAATATAGGTAATGAAAAAGACTTTATAAAATCCTTTATAAACTCCATTTGCTCAGGAATAAAAGCAAGCAAAATTTTGACAAATGGAACCTCATTAAACTAAAAAAGCTTCTGCATAGCAATTCAAGCAATTGTTTGCATGAAGAAGCAGCTTAGGGAGTGGGAGAGAATCCTTGCCAGTTAAACATCTGATAGGAAATTAATATCCAGAATACACAAAGAACTCAAAAATAAAATCAAATAAGCAGTCCAATCAAAAATTAGGCTACAGTTTTGAAAAGAGAGTTCTCAAAAGAAGAAATAAAAATGTCTAAGAAATATTTTTAAATGTTTTCAACATCCTTAGCCATTAGAGAAATGCAAATTAAAACTACTTTTTTTATCGTGCCTGTCAGAATGGCTCAGAGCAAGATATGAAATGAAAAGTGGTGGAGAGGGTGTTGGAAAAGAGCAACTCTGATTCATTGCTGGTGCGATTGCAAACTGGTGAAGTCTTCTACCTTGATTCTCAGGGATAGTTAGTTGAGTTGACTTTTGATAGTTAAATCTCTTTAGTACCCAATGTTTAAAGTGTGCTGTTACTTTAAACAAACACTATGAAAACCTATGAAACCCTCCCCCAATCATCCAGTTTGTGCTGGGTATTCTAATAGCACAATATATCTAATATTTCACAGATGTTATCATATGTAGTGTTACTATAAATTTTTCATCTACACTGAACCATATGTCATCAAAATTTACCGTCTCATTCTTTGAAAGTTCTAATTCATAGTAACAGTTTAACAGGGTTTAACATTAGGTAATGACAACAGATTTGCCTGGTTTAGAAAAGAATAGATCCCCAGGAAGCCACCAAAGTTTTAATTTTAGATGTACAACATAATATTTTGGACATTTTTTTTACAACATGTATTTGAAATTGTAATTGAATTTGGTGGTCTGTCCTAGTTTGCTTTCTGTTGCTGTGATAAACTCTGGGATAAAATGCAACATGGAACAAAGCCTCCGGCTTCCTGGTGCCAGCATCTTTCCTGGGTAAGTCCAGTGGCACCCACCATGCCTTGACTCCCCCAGCCTCATTAACCCTCCCACCTCCCCCCCGTCTCTCCTCGTAGCCTGGGTACTGGCCAATTTCTTGTCTTGGCACCCCAGAACCCTAGCCTGACCTCTTGGCCCAGAATCCCTACTGTTTCTGGATCCTTTGCATCCAGATCAACTCAGTTCCTCCCAGTAGTCCCCAGGAGCCCTTAGAGCCTCTTCCCACTCCCACCTCCCTTTGCATCCCTAGGTGGCACAGCCAGCAGCTTCCTGAGACCAGCATCTTTCCTGGGCCCTGCTCCCAGGAGAGCCCAACCCCCAAATTCCTAAGGGTAGCATCTTTCCTGGAGGGGTCCAGCCTTAGGAGAAAGCCTGAGAGCATCTGATCCTCATCTGACTTGGGTCTCTGTGGGAACTCCTGAAGAAAAAAGCAATTTGGCCACTCCAATATAAAATCAAAAGAAAGAACCTGATGCCTAGACCAATCAGCTTTTCATGACCAACAAGTAAACCACAAAGGCACATAAAGTTTACAAAAAGAAGCAGACTTAAACTCAATAGAAAAAGGCTTAAGCCTCACACAAGAATCAAAAACTACAAAAGAAATGCACATGTCAAAGTCACACAGAAAAAAATAATAACATGAAAAACAAAAATAATATATACCCACCAAGTACCAATAGTCCTCTAGAGGAGTACAATGAGAACTGCCTGTGAACTCAAAACAACAATTGTAAACATAACAAAAGAATTCAGTGAATTTAAAGAACATACAAAATAATCAAAGAACTGAAAGAAGATAGGGATAAACTTCTGAATGAATTCAGAAAAGTGTTATAAATATTAAAGAATACTCAGGCTGAAATGAAGAAGGAAGTGAAACACTCAGTAAGCCAATTAGAAATGACAGAAGAAAGCCTCACAACAGGATGAATGAAATGGAAAACAGAGTGTCAAGACTGGAAGATAAAGTGGACAAATTAGACCACTCAAGCAAAGATCATGAAAAATTGAAGAAAGCACAAGAAAGGAATATGCAGGAATTGTGTGACACCATAAAAAGACCAAACTTACAAGTCATAGGCATACAGGAAGGAGAAGAATCATAGGATAATGGTATGGAAGAGATCGTCAACAGGATTGTAGGAGAAAATAAAACACCAAACAGACAGGATCAGAAAAGAAACTCTCCATGGCACATCATAATTAAAGTACTAAACGTATAGAACAAAGAGACAATATTGAAAGCTGCAAAAGAAAAACAGCAAGCCACATATAAAGGAAAACCCATCAGAATCACATTTGAATTTTCAGTGTAAACTATGAAATCCAGAAGAGCCTGGACTAAAGTATTTCCAGTTCTAAATGACCATAGATGCCAACCCACATCACTTTTCACAGCCAAAATATCTATTATAGTCATTGGGAAGAGAAAAACCTTCCACGACATAATAGGCTGAAAGAATTCATGCCCACAAAACCAGCACTTCAGAGAGTTCTGGAAGCAATACAAAAAGCTGAAGAAAGGAATGACTATCCACACGGGGTTATGGAAAGAAACTCAATGAAGGATAACTGTGGAAATGCACAGCTATACATAGAATGTGAGCAGAAATAAAAATGACAGGACTCAATACACATCTTTCATTAATAACTTTAAGTATCAATGGACTGAACTTCCCAGTCAAAAGACAAAGTCTAGTTGAATGGATTAAGAAACAAAAGCCATCTTTTTGTTGTCTGCAAGAAACTCATCTCACTTTCAAGGACAAGCACTACCTCAAGATGAAAGGATGGAAAAAAATATACCAAACTAATGATACTAAGAAAAAAACAGGCATTGAAATTCTAATATCTGATAAAATATACTGTGAACTAAAACTAATCAGAAGAGATAAAGAGGGCCATTTCATTCTGATCAAAGCAACAATAAAGCAAGAAAATATTACAAACATGAACATATATTCACCAAAATCTGATGTACCCAACATAATAAAAACAGTACTACAGGCTTTTAGACCCAGACACTTTGATTAATCACAACTAATTAATAGTAGGGGCCTTTAATATCCCATTTTCTCCATTAGATAGGTCAACAGGACAGAGAATTAAGAGAGATATCTGAATTAAACAATACCATATACCAAATGGACCTAACAGACATCTACCGAATATTCCACTCAATCACCAAAGAATATTCCATGCATTCTATCAGACCACAATGCAATAAAGCTTAAAATCAATACCAGAAGAAACGCTAGTAAATACATGAACACATAGAGATTAAACAACACACTCCTGAATGATGAATGGGTCAAAGGAGAAATTAAGAAAGAAATGTATTCCTGGAACAAAATGAAAAGGACAATACAACACAATACGACAAAAGCTCTGGGACATGCTGAAAACCATCCAGAGAGGGAAGTTTACAACTCTAAGTGCCTACATTAAAAAAAATCAGAAAGAACACAAATAAATGACTTAGTATTGCAACTCAGGACACTTGAAAAGCAACAACAAATGAAACCCAAACCCAACAGACAAGAAGAAATCACAAAAATCAGAGCAGAAATTAAGTAGAAACAAAGAAAAAAATACAAAGAATCAATGAATCCAAGAGCTGGTTCTTTGAAAAGATAAACAAGATTGATAGCCTGCTAGCCCAGTTAACCACAGGAAAGAAAGAGCACCTTCAAATCAACAAAATCAGAGAGGAAAGGGGAAACATTACAACAAACACCAAAAAGATCCAGAACATTATAAGGAATTCTTTAAAAACTGGTATGTTACCAAACTTGAAAACCTAAAAGAAATGAACGGGTATCTAAAAGCATGGGAACCTCTGAAACTAAACCAAGAAGAGATTAACAGGTTAAAAAGACCCATCACTTATACAAGGGAATTGAAGCAATAATACAAAACCTCCAAACTAAAAAAAGCCCAGGACCAAATGGATTTAGGCAGAGTTCTACCAGACATTTAAAGAAGATCAGCATCCAATCCTACTTAATTTATTCAAAAAGATAGAAATGGAAGGAGAACGTCCAAATTCCTTCAATGAAGCCAGCATCACTCTAATATCAAAGTCAAGTAAAGATACATCCTAAAAAGAAAGCTATAGACCCATATCCTTAATGAACATAGATGCAAAAATTCTCAACAAAATACTTGTAAACCACATACAGACACACATCAAAAACTTCATTCACCATAATCAAGTCAGCTTTATTCCAGAGATTCAGGGATGGTTCAATATACTTAAGTCAATAAACGTCATAAATCATATAAATGGGGTCAAAGACAAGAACCACATAGTTATATCAATAAATGCAGAGAAGGCCGTTGACAAAATTCAGCATGCATTTATGTTCAAAGTCCTAGAGAGAATTGGACTGTAGGGAACATACATCAACATAATTAAAG
>NW_008352126.1:380900-405815 GCF_000622305.1 Nannospalax galili | reverse complement strand
ATATCTTTGAATAAATTTCACCAAAGATATCAAAGATCTATACAACTAAAGTTTTAAATCTTTAAAGAAAGAGATTGAGGAAGACATCAGAAGATGGAAGGACCTCCCATGCTTGTGGATTAGATGAATTAGTGTTGTGAAAATGACCATCCCACCAAAAACCATTTATAGGTTCAATGCAATGCCAATCAAAATTCCCAGATATTTTTCACAGAATTGGAAAAAACCATCCTAAGATTCATATGGAAGCACAAAAGACCTCGGATAGCCAAAGCAACACTGAGCACTAAGAGCAATGCTGGGGGGATTACTATACCAGATTTTAAGCTGTATTACAGAGCTGTAGTCATAAAAACAACATAGAACTGGCACAAAAATAGACCCATAGTTCAATGGAATAAAATTGAAGACCCAAATGTGAGCACATGCAATTTCAGCCACCTGATATTGGAGAATGGGCCGATAATATTCCCTGGGGGAAAGAGCATGTTCAGCAAATGTTCTGGCAAAACCAGATCTCCACCTGTAGAAGAATGAAACTAAACCCCTATCTTTCACCTTGCACAAAAGTCAACTCCAAATGGATCAAAGACCTCAATGTGAAGCCTGAAACTCTGAAACTGTTATAAGAAAACACTGGCAATAACCTACAAGATTTAGCTGTAGAAAAGGATTTTCTAAACCGGACATCAATTGCTCAGGATACAATGTCAAGAATCAATAAATGGGACCCCATTAAACTAAAAAGCTTCTGTATATAAAAAGAAGCCACCAAGGAAGTGAAGAGAAAACCCACAGAATGGGAGAAAATCTTCACCAGCGATACATCTGACAGAGGTTTAACATCCAGAATATATAACAAACTCAGAAAACAAAGTAAAACTAAATTGATTTATCTGGGCCAACTGTATGGTCTTAAACACCCAAAAGGAAAGGTTAAGCAAAGATATATTTTTTTTGTCTTTTTGAGACAGGGTCTCCTTGTAGCCCCAGCTCTCCTGGAACTCACTATGTAGACAAGGCTGGCCTCGAACTGACAAAGATCTGCTTGCCTCTGCCTCCCAAGTGCTAGGATTAAAGGCGTGCACCACTATGCTAGGTCCAATGTTTTAAGAGTACATATGTATAGCTATAGGCTACATAACAAGAAACAATGCCAGAGATGAGATACCTTCCTTTCAGTTGTTGGCCAGGGTGGCCCAAGAAACTCCCAGAAAGTAACCCAGCATAGAACTGGGAAAATGAACAGCAGACCCCAATCTTATCTAAAGGAATATTGACACCTGATTGATGCTAGATGAGGAAGAGCTGATCTTCCTAAAACAAGGGAACTCTAGATAGGTTGACTAGACTCAGTGGATGGACAAGCACTGGGGAACATCTGGGGGTGTCCACAACACAGTGGACAGTAACAGGGATGACAGAGTATATGGGCTCCAGTGGGTGGGTGGGGCTATGGGAGGGTGCTATTTGGGAAGTGGGTATATAGATGAATAAGATTGTTTGGGATGTTCTGTATGATATACACACACAAAAATTAACAAATAAAAAATGAGTTATATTTGAGGATGAAGCATAAAATTTAGTTCATGTTAATTAGCAGAGGTGATAAACATTACCATTGAAATCTATCTGATGACTTTATATCCATACTCAGGTGCCACTTACCTGAGTGTAACCCACTATGACTAGCAATAATCAGATACATAGAGATTAGAGACTCATGTGCAAACATCTAAGTGTTAGTAACATCAAAAATGAGTCTTTCTATAGGAAACAGTATATTTTAAAATGAAATGGAGATCTTTTTTAAACTTTAAAACCTCATTCAATTTTTTGTCTTATAGGTTTGATACTGAGTTCAATATTGTATAACTATTAATTCAACTGTGAACCTAAAAATTTACAGCCACATTTGAAAGAGATTTATCTTTGCTATGGAAATTGTTATTGAATATGTTAAACCTATAATGAAATGCTTCTTCTAATCATGTGGTTATTAAATAATTAAATATAAAAAACTAATCATGATAAATAAAATTTTTAAAAAAGGAAAAACAGAAAATGTAACCATTTCATTATGTCGATAAAAAGGCCTGAGGCCTGACCCAGAGCTGGATTCTGTTGCCTGTGATGACATTAGAAAGGTGGCTTTATGACATTAAGACTCCCATGTGGTCCTTAGTTCATTTTTCTCTGCATTGGAAGGGGATGACACCTCTTTGGTTGATATTTGCTCATAAACGACAAAGGCTCTGTTGAAGGCATTCCCCTTTTTGTATTAGATGCTGTAATTAATAAATTTATTTACTTATACTGAGCACAATAATAACTATATTAATTAATAACTATATTAATTTAACACTGTGAACCTAAAAATTACTGCCAATTTTGAAAGAGATGCATCTTTGCTCTGGAAACTTATTGACTATGTCAATGCTGTTGTAATGAAGTGTTTCTGCTAATTATGTGGTTATCAAATAAATTTTTAAAAATAAAAAAGCAGCATAGTGGGAAAAGGTTTATTCCATTTTATATGTTATAGTTCATAATTGAGGGAAGCCAAGGAAGGAACTCAAGGCTGGAGCTTCTAGCAGATATCAGCGGATGAACGCTTTTGGCTCGTTTCCCTGGCTCACTCAGTCACTTTATACAGTCCAGGCTCATCTGCCTAAGGATGGCACAGCACAAAGTACCCTAGGCCTTACTTACTACATCCATTAGCAATCAAGAAAACACACCAGAGATAAACCCAGAAACTAATCTTTTGGAGTAAATTGCTCAGTTCAGGATTCCTCTTCCTAGATGTGTTAAATTGACAACCAAGATTAGCCATCCCATGTTCTATTTGGTCTGACAATGCTAGATGAGATTGAAAAATAGATGTTGGCCAGGCATGGTGGCACATACATTGAATCCCAGCACTCGGGAAACAGAGGCAGCTGGATCTCTGTGATGTTAAACCCAGCCTGGTCTCCAGAGCAAGTTCCAGGCCAGCTGTGCCTACAGGGAGACACGGTCTCAAAAATAAATTGAAAGAAAGAAAGAAGAAAGAAAGAAAGAAAGAAAGAAAGAAAGAAAGAAAGAAAGAAAGAAAGAAAGAAAGAAAAGAAAGAAGAAAGAAAGAAAAAGAGAAAGAGAAAAATATATTAGATATCATCAAGGCAATTGAATTCAGAAGACTAAATCAAAATATTTAAATTCAATTTGAGTTAGAAATAATATATACAAGACCTAACCAAAATAAAAATAAATTGAAAAATCAAGTTGCAGGGTATAATAGCACACAAATAAAACCCCAGCCCTGGGAGGATGAGACAGGAGGAGACTGAGTTTGAAGCCTCTCTGTGCCTCACAGTGAGTTCTTAGTCAGTGTGGGCTACAGATGGAAAACCTATCTCAAAATCGTAGATAAATTTACAGGGCAAAGACTGATATAACTTTCTAATATGCTAGTTGTGATTAAATTGTGTACTTGATGCAATCTGGAACCATCTGGAAAGAGAGTGTCTTGGAGACATTATGTAGATTAGTAGATTAGTTTGACCTGGGGGCATTTCAGTGAGGGATTATCTTTATCACATTAATGGAGGGAGGGAGACTCCCTCACTGGGTGGGACCAGTTCATGGGCAGGGGATCCTGACTTGCATCCAGGTAGAGAAAGCAAGCTGAGCACTAGCAGACATACATTAATTCTTTGCTGTCTTCTCTTGATTATGGATGCGATGTCATCAGTTGTTTCAAGCTCCTGCTTTGACCTCCCTGAAAAGATGGATTACAGCCTGCATTATGAGCTACTTTTCTCGGGTGTTTCATTAGAACAACAGAAAACAAACTAAGAAATTGATTGGTGCCAAGAGTTGTATCACGGCGTCATCACTATGACAAATCTAACTGTGGTTCTTATATTTCTGAAACTATTGTGTGACTGTAATTTGGAAATTTGGGTTACAAAGTCTCTGTAATCTGAAAGCAGATATTCATGGGCCATGATGCTGGGGTCTTGGAAGACAAGAATACTGAGTATAACGTGAACAGTGGAGCTTGGCCCATAACCTTTCAGCAGAGAACATAGATTCGATCAAGAACTGTGATAGGGGCCATTCGTGGGGTATTTTGGCCAAGAATCTGACTTCATTCTGTCTCCTGAGAGTTTGAGGAGGTTAAGTTAAAAGGGGATGGACTGGTTTGTTTGACAGAGGAAATTTCAGGGGAAGGAAATCTTTAGACTGGTGATGGAGAAGCAACTGTAATTGGTGAAGACATCAGCACCACTGGAGATTCACCTCCTCTGTTCTTCCTATCCTAGTAGGATAGGAAACATGTTGAGGGCCGAGTGGACCAAGCTCTGAATCCAGGGCAGGACGGCACAAGGAGCCTGGAACTCAAGGAAAATGTGAGAAGCTGCATTTGGATGTTGGAAATTTAGGATACGTTTTATTTTATAGGCATTCACAGTTAAGAGACGTTGAATCTTAAAGTGTTGGAATTTTGAAAAACTAGGGGGGCCATATTAGCTATGTTCCTGTTGATGTGATAAAATTTTATGAGCAAAAGTGACTTATGGATGAAAGAGTTTTCAATCTTAAAGTTCTGGAGGGTACACTGCAGTGCTGGAGAGGCACATCAGCAAGTTGCAGACAAGGTACGTGGAGGCTAAGAAATCAGGTCTCCATCTGTTTGCAAAAAGCAGTGAGAGTGAGCTGGGGTGTGAGAAGAATCTAGAATCACTGGAAAAGGGAGTAACATTGAGACACTCTCTAGGTTAGGTTGGTCTGATGGTATGTGCGTGTGAGATTAGCTTTTATTACATTAATTGAGCTGGAAAGATCCATCCACTTTTATGGCACTTTCCTAGGGCAGGGGATTCTGAATTGCCTAAGAGTGGAGAAAGTGATCTGTGCACTAGCATGTAAAGAATAATTCATGCCAGTACATATGAGGCTGAGGAGGAGGATAACAGGTTTGAGTCCAGCCTGGGCTATATAGTGGCATCTTATTTCAGAATAAATTAATGTTTCTAAATAAATAGTAACTAAATATAAAAAATAGAGGCTGAGTTTGTAATATAGCTCAGTGGTAGAATATTTGCTTAGTGTGTACAAAGTTTGTTTGATCACACCAGTTTTGTGGGGAAAAAAAAACATGGTTTTGCTTATCTTTTGGAGAGTCACACCTCCATCATGGAAAGAAAGAACAAAGCCATGTGGTACCTATATTGCAGAATGAAGCAGGAAGAATGAAGTCCGTGAGTCCTTAGTTGACCTAAGGCCCCTCAGCTGGGCACAGTTCCCATATGACAGCAAAATTTTATCCTGGAGTGTGCTAAGGTCGTCAATGTTTGCTAGTCAGACCTATGTCAAGGACAGCCTAATAACCAGGCATCACTCACAACATCCTCCTCCCTGAATTTTCTCTAAATTTTTATCCTTGATTGCATCCTATTTGCTTCTCTAAAGTTGCCATCGAATTAAAGAGCTCACTGTGCCATTTTTGTAGGTTATCTTCCCCATCACCTCCCTCTCCCTGATCCCTGCTTTCTTCTATTAGCTTCCCTGTTGCTTTCATGCCACATGATTTCCACTGCCACCCTTTAGCTTCATGAGCTACACATTTTGTATAGTATAAGTCTGTACTTCCAACTGTTGAATAACATAATCCCCTAGGCACCTTGATAGTACAGGACTGTTCTAGCTCTGGAATTGGAAGTCCCAGTTATGGAAACCTCCCTAATGCCAGGTACGTGGTGAGTTGGTCACCCCCAAAACAGTGAAACGTTTAGGTAAGTTCCTACTCCCATAATGGGGATTGAATCCGGGAACCTGAGCATGCAAGGCGTGCTCTAGCAGTGAGCACCAGCCCCGGTAAAGCTGCTCTTTCAAGCTTTTTCTTTTTTCTTTTTATCTAATAAGGTTAAAAAATCCACTTCTTGGGCTGTTCAGTTCTTACACTACATATTAAGCAGGCTATATTAAGATAATATGTTGTAGCTTAACCCTGGACAAATTTGTAAAACTGTAGATGTTTAGATCCCATAGCTATCATGAGTTCACTCTTTTAAAACAAAGGCAATTGAACGTATTTTTTGTACTAGTTTTATTCTGAATAAGCAACATGTACATTTCCATGATGGCTGTACAATCTCTGCTTCCATACACAGTGCCTGAGAGTTCCCTTTGTTCCACGTTCCTCCAGCATGTATCACCTGTTCTCTTTCAGGTTTTGGTCAGAGTCATTCTGTCACAGTGGTGTCATCTTGTGATTTTAATTTGAATATTTTTGACAACTGATGATTCTGGTCATTTTTCATGTGTCTCCTGGCCTCCTGGCTATGTCTCTTCTTTTGAATCTTTGATCCTTTTTGTTTTTATTTAGTAACTTTATTTTCTTATGATAGAGCTGCTACAATATAGTCTGTATTTTGAATATATATATATATATTTCCTCTTCTATGGATCAGCTCTTCAATACTTGGTTGTTTCCTTGATTGCAAAGCTTTTTAGTTTAGTAAAATCCTATTTCTTTATTTTTGCTTTTTGTCTGTACATTTGGATTCATCAAAAGCATTATTTATAATTTGAGGCATTAAAGAATAAAAGTAAAGCAATAACTATTCCTTGTACTCTATAAAATATTATTGACCAAACAAATCTTTAATCCTGTTTATTATTTTCCCCACTAAATCCCGAGCTAGTCCTATCTAAGACAGATAATACATTTATATTCTAGGAAAGGATATGTTATTCTTTAGATGAACTTCACAGGGTATGTTTTAGTTTCATTGTTTTCCTAAGTATTGGAAGTTGAATAAATAAACTATTAAGACACAGATATATGTTTGTGAGGAAGTCAATGTGCATGGAATGTATACACAGACATTTTGCAGAGCACTGAGTGTAGGGTAATGAACTACGTACCATATCAAGGTACATGAAAGGCAGAAGTCACACATATAGAGCTGACATATAAAATCTTGTAAATTCATTACAGCGATATAACCTAAGATTATTTTTTAAAATCTACACATTGATGTGGGCCTTTCACACTATGATACATCATGTTTTAAGCATGTCAAGGATTTCCAGGAGTGCCTGCGTCACACAAACAAAACTGCTCTACAAAATATTGTTTAACATCTTTATGCTGAATTAGGTATTACTGTGTTAAAAGTGCCATCCAAATTGCTTAATTTCTGCATCTTAATATCAAGTATATTGCAAAGCTGTTGAGAGCTGTTGGGTAGGGTATGTGAAATGGACATTCTAAAGTATCTTCTTGGAACCTATTCTGAAAGTTCAGAGAACAAACTTTAGCCACAACTTCTAAGTATTAATTTCAAAGTAAATACAATTTAAAACTTAAACACTAATATCAATAACCTGTTGGTTTAATTGGTAACCTTAATTGGAAACTAATATTACCATGTAAAATTTTATTAGAGATTTTTGTTAAATAGGAATTTTTTTTCTAGTCATAATAGGTTGCACTCGGATCCTTGCTCCTGTGTATGTCTATGAAGTCATCAGGTAGATTTCAGTGGTAATGTTGATCACCTCTACTAATTAGCATGACATAAACTTCCATGCTTCCTCCTCAAATATAATTCATTTTTAAAATTTGTTGATTTTTTGTGTGTGTGTATATCACACAGAACATCCCAAACCATCTCATTTGACCATACACCAACTTCCCAGATAGCACCCTCCCATAGCCTCCCTCCCCCCACTAGAGCCCTCATACTTTGATATCCCTGCTACAGTCTGCTGTGCTGTCAGGACCCCAGCCATTCCCCACTACTTGCCCTTCTGGTGAATCTAGTCAGCCCTATCTAGAGGTCTTTGTTTTAGGAGGGTCAGCTGTTCTTCATCTAGTGGTAATCAGTTGTCAATATTCCTTTGGATAAGATTGGGGTCTGCTGTTCATTTTCCCAGTTCTATGCTGGGTTACTATCTGGGAGTCCCTTTGGCCACCCTGGCCAACAACTCAGACAGAGGTATCACCTGCCTGGCATTGTTGCTTGTTATGCAGCCTTTAGCTTAAGAAATTATATTAGCCCCTTTAATCTTTGGTTATACTTTCTTTTTGGATGTTTAAGTCCATACATGTATGGCCTTAAATAGGAATATTTTAACTGATGTTATCTGTCACAAAAACTGTATGATATCATGGCTATATGTTAATTTCCCTCTCTATAGTAAGCATTTTACTAATTGTGTGTATCCCATATTACCATGTTATATATCTTCAAATGTATATATTTATTTTTAAATAGTATGTCAAGAATTTCATGAAAAGTGAGTAATTAATAACACATCTGGCACTTATGAACACCTACCATGGCAGACACTACACTATGACATCAATTCTACTTGCAGTCATATTTTTTCAAATTTTTCATTGGGCTTTTGTACATTTCATACAACAGTTCTTAATCAAATTTAGACTCCTTCCCCGTATCCATGTCTCCCCACCCCCCACCATACCTCATGTATTCCACCATATATGTTAATTCCTATCCAGGCAAGCGTTTGTACCCAGATGCCCTTCAGTGTAAGTTCATCCACTGGACTCTAGTCAGCCTATCTAGAGATCGTTGGTAAGGCTACTCTCCCTCACCCAGTAATGATCAGTCTCCAATAGCTCCCAGACAAGGGCTGACCCACCGCCCATTTCCCTCACTCCACTCTGGGCCCTTGCCTGATTGACCTGGCATGGATCCTGAGCTGGATTCCACCATTGCCACAAGTTCACGTGTGCAAGCGTCCACTATCCTGAAAGTCTCTGCTTCCCTGTGTTCAGTTCAGCCGTGGCTCTTAAAATCTTTCCGTCACCTCTTCTATAGTGGCCCCTGAGCTGTGGGTGGGAGAGTTTTCATACAAAGAGTCCTATCCAGGGACACATACTCTGCAGTCTCTTACTCTTTAAAAGTTGGCCAGTAGTGGACTTTTATGTGCATCTCACTTTTGTGTAAAGAAGCTTCACTGGTGAGAGTTGAGGGATATATTAGTTTTCTCTCTACCCCCCCCCTTCCACTATGGTCCATGAGCCTTAGGTGTAGAGGTTCCACTGTAGATGTGTCACCTAGGACTGAGCATCTCTCAAATGTATGTTCTCTGTGTTTGACCAGTTGTAGAATTCTGCAGCAGCCTCCATCTGTTGCAAAAAGAAACTTCTTTGATGGATGGTGTATGGTATACTTGTTTGCAAATATAAAGATCCATACTTAGCATACAGTAAGAAATTTCATTTGTCTAGAGATATGAGAGAGATGGAATATTCTCTAGGATCTATGACCTCTCGAGTCATGTGTATTTGACCATGTACAGGGCCACCCACGAGTTCATGCCCACTGAGAGGATTTCAGTCCTATTCGAAAGCTGTAGATTACTTGCAAGATAACAGTGCCATTACTGCAACAATAAAGGTATTTTTTCGTGCTGGTCATTACTGTTATTGGGCTTTAGGGCTGGATCCTGGCATCATATATCATCAGGATATATGCTCACATATCAGTGGTGCTTACTACAATCCTCAAATGAGAGAGCACATATGCCACTTGCTTTCCTGCATTTGTTACTTCACTTAGTATAACACTCTCTAGTTCCATCCGTTTACCTACAAATTTCATCTTTTCTTACTGCTGAGTAGAACTCCATTGTGCAAATGTACCACATTTTCATTATCCATTTGTCAGTTGAAGGACATATAGGCTTTTTCCATTTCTTAGAGGCAATAAACATAGATGTACAGGAATCTGTACAGTTGGAAGAGTCCTTTGGGTATATGCCAAGGAGTGGTATGACTGGATCATATGGTAAGTTAGTCTTTAGTTTTATAAGAGTTTTCCACACTGCTTGACAGAGTGGTTGCATGAGTTTGCAATCCCACCAGCAGTGGATGAACATTCAACTTTCCCTACATCCTCTCCAGGATTTGGTGCTGTTTCTTCTCTTGATCTCAGCCAGTCTGGCTGGGGCAAGATGGAATCTAAAAGTGGTTCATCATCTGCATTTCTCTAATTAATAAGGGTGTTCAACAATTTTAGGGTGTTTCTTAGCAGTTTCTGTTTCTTCATTTGAGACCTCCTGTTCAGGACTATAGCGCATCTCTTTAGTGGGTCATTTACTTTCTTGTTTCTTTGTTTTTTGAATGTTTTGTATATTTCAGATATTAATCTTCTCTCAGATGAGTTGTTGGTAAAGATTTTCTCCTACTCAGTGAGTTTCCTCTTCACTTTCTTGGTAGAAGACCCAAACATGAATACATGCAATTCGATCCACCTTATAATTGACCATGGTACTGACACAAAAAATAGAAGTTTCCTCTTCACTTTCTTGGTAGAAGACCCAAACATGAATACATGCAATTTGATCCACCTTATAATTGACCAAGGGGCCTAGAACACACAATGGAGGAAAGACAGCATCTTCAACAATTAACAAATGGCAATGACAAAAATAGCACTTCCACATGTCAAAGAATGGATAATGAAACTAAACCCCTATCTTTCACCTTGCACAAAAGTCAATTCCAAATGGCGCAAAGACCTCAATGTAAAGCCTGAAACTCTGAAACTGCTAGAAGAAAACATAGGCAGTACCCTCCAAGATATAGGTGTAGGAAAGGACTTTCTAAATAGGACATCAGTTGCCAAGGCATTAAGTCAACAATCAGTAAGTGGGACCTCATTAAGCTACAGTTATAGTTTTATAGCTCGACTCCTGTTCCTAAGGGTCAAGTGTTGAATCTTAATCCCTCTGTGTTTCTATGTAGGGAATGAAAAGCTTCTCTTGGAATAAGATCTGATATTTGCAAACCTACCACTTGCAGGTGTATCTCCTGGATAGGACAGCCGTCTTCCTGGCCATATTTTGTGGTAACATATATAATTAAATATGATGCTTTCTTGTGCAGACCTCCTTCTGTTTTGCTTGACCAAATTAAAACATTGCTCCTCTCGCTTCTGATAGTTATTTACCCTATTTAGAAAAATACAAAAAGTATTCATTGGCTAGCATTTCTAGATTTCTTTGTAATGTGAGATTTAAGGAAATGTTTCTTGTGATTGATTTGCTACATGTAAGCTGAATAGTGTTAATTTTATAGCAGGTCCTGTTAGCCAACCATACTGTGGAGCTTCCATGGGTGCAGATTTTCTATCATGTCTACAATGTATCATCTCACAGCATGCATCCTGTTTCTCTGGCTCTTAGAATTTTTCCATCCCCTCTTACCCTACTCCCAGAGCTCTGGGGGTAGAACTATAGTAGAGGTATCAATCCAAGCTATCCACCACACAGTACTTTATTATGTATATTTTGGTCAGTGGTGGAACTTTGTGCCTCTTAAAAGTAATATGAAACTAAACAAAAATAAAAATTTACTATAAACAAACAGAAAAGCAAAAACCAGATCCAAGACTAACAGAGATTTCACAGAAGAAAAAAAACTACAAATAGACTAGGAAGACATTTTATTTTAGTCGTTCTTATTCAAACCTTTCCTTACACACTTTGAATTCTAGGACACATCTGGGAACCTCTGGGAAAAGGGTGATTGTTTCCAGAACTTAGGCTGAGGCAACATAATAATGTAAATATTTTGAGAAAGGAAAGAAAGAGGAAAAAGAGAAAGAGTGAAGAAGGATGAAGGGGGGAAAGGGAAGAAGACGGGGTAGGAGAGAGGGTTGCAGGGTGACAGACAGGAAAGGGGAAGACATAGATGCTGTTATTTGTTCTGACATGTGAGACATTTTCCACATGCTGAATACGTACATTTTGATGTTGTTTATGACCATATATTATAACTGTTATCATTGAAACTAAGTGTCTTACTGAAGAATAACTTGAGAGTTTGGAACTAACTCTGTGATGGAACATGTTTGATAACATAAGTTTGTTACCACATGCATATGATTGAACAGATTTCTCTAGACTGGTACATTTCATAGATACAATTTCGACACAATTTTTGCACGTTTTCAATTGGTAGCAACAAAACAAGGTAAGGATTTGGGAAAAGGGAACACTTCCTATTAGTGAGAACACAAACAAGCGCATCTATTCTACTTTGAGTAAATACTCAAAGACTCTAAGTCCTACCACAGAGATAAAAATCTATATTAATTCCTGCACTAGTCATAGTTGTTGAGAAATGGGCTCAGTCAAGATGTCCATTAGTAGATAAATGTTTCAGGAAAATGTGGTACATAACACAATAAAAAGCAATTTGACCAAAAAGAAAAATAGGAACATGACTTTTATGAGAATGGGCGCTACTGGAAATCACAGTGTTAAGTGAAGGAAGTCAGATTCAGAAAGAAAAATACTTCATGGTTTCTATCATATGTATAACCTAGACTTAAATGTGTGTGCATAACAGAGAGAGACAGAGAGACAGACACACACACACACACACATACACACACATATACACACATACATACACACACACACATACACACATACACACACACATACACACATACACTGAGAGAGAGAGGTCATAAAAACAGAAGGGAACCTTGGAAGGGGATGGGGGAGATAACAGAATCCATGAGGCTTGAAACAGAACGGGGTGTTTGGTGGAAGAAGCAAAGAGGGTGTGCAAAGGGGGATGAGGAGAGAGAATAGTGGGGGTAGAGGATGACTAAGAGCAAAGTGTAATGAAATTTCCATAACAAAACCATTGACCTTCTATGCTGGTAAAAATAAATGAACATGTTTGGGAGGACATTTGAATCAAATAATATTTGTGATGTGTGATAAATGCTTGTTTCTTTGAATCTTTTCTGATTAAGCTCCAAGATTAAAGTTTGTTATTATGGGAGATTAAGAATTAAACTATCACAATAAGCAAAACCTTCATAATAAGTAAAACCAATTCATATAAAAAAATAATGGCACGTAGCCCTACTGGTTTAGCAATCTGCCTACGTCTGTTATAAAATTTCAGTGGGCTAAAAGTCTACAGAATTATTTTCAGGCAATCAAAATATGAGCAACTAATTTTGTTCTCTATAATCTACTTATATAAATTTTATCCTTTGCAGTTGAAATGTTCAAGCAAACCATCTGTCAGGATAAGTAGGATAAGGTTTTAATTACTTACAGCAATGCAATTATACCATTAATGTTCAGCTAAAATTGATCCCATTCAATTTAATTAGCAATGCAGCTGTGAGTGGAAAGAGATGGCGCTTTCAGTTGGTCAAAACAAGAAATGATAATGGCTTTTTTTTTTTTTTAGTTGTCTGGACACTGATATGGCATAATTCCAACTCTGCCCTACATTCTTTGAGCGATGTGTGTGTGGTGTGTGTGTGTGCATGCAATACCTCTGTATATACATTTACACAGTTTCTATATATTCGCTTATTATATATTTTTATACAGGCTTGTAATAACTCTCCCTCTGGACGATAGGCCTTTTCTAAACTTCTAAAACTGGTCGTAAGTACTCACAAGCATTTCAAGTAGAGGAGAGGGACTTCAGGTAGCGTTGGCTTGGGAGACATAATGAGAAGGGCGAATTTACAGGCACCCTTAGACCCTGGTCATCCTTGGTAAAGGCCAGTGTTAGTATGCAAGTAGATCAGAGAACACCACAGCACTCTTTAGGGAGCCTTTGCTGTGACACTATTGCATGATGAACAAACTCATGATAAGTGCAACCTACCAATTTTTTCTTTCATACTGCTAACACTTATGTTTTCTAAATGAAAATATTTTAATGTTAATGCTATGAACATAAGGAAGGGATTAGCAGTGTCAGATGTGTGAGGTTTTTCCTGTCACAGACCTCGCAGTTGCCATGGCGATGTTTCTACAAGCAGAGCCATAAAGAGAGAAACCTAGCGTGTTTGGAAAATCAACCACAATTGCTCTGACTTCAGAAAACAAAATCAAATAAAAAAACAGCTTTATGAGGTTCTAAGAACAAGAACTCCACACCAGGCTCTAAGGATTCAAATCCTGATATGCACAAGTGTCAGCAGGGAGGTATTGGTGGTGTTCGTACATCCTTTGTAAAATGGGGAATTGTTGACTTCATAGAATTTAGGAAATAATCAATACACATTTGAGGTGAAACACTTGATGGCTGAAATACGCGATTTTTTAAGTCCCAGTTGTTATTACAGAAGATAAAGTAACACGTAGCAATTGAACTACTAAGCATCCCTGGCAACTGCGCCAGAAATCAGATTTATGTAATACCACATGTACCCTAATTACACCCCCAGTGCACAATTCCTATGACAGTGCCATGGAAATTGTCCTTTTAAATTTCACTTAAGGTCTATAGAAAAAGAAGTGAATTGAGATTGAAAAGCAGAATCTAAAGTCTATGACTGTTTTGCAACATTCTTTCAGAGGAAAACGCTTAATTATTTTAGGCATTGGTTGAACTCTCAAATGCTTTACAGACTAGTACAGAAATATGTAAAGCATAGCAGGTATACTGGTATGTTAAACATTAGGAATGCAACCAACAGGAAAAGGTGAGGTTATGACAGACAAATAATATTTCTACCTAACGACAGTGAGTCTGGGTGATACATATTGTGTTGGCAGGCTGAATTTGGCTGTGGGATTACCACTTTCTGGTCCTATTAGTACAAATTTTTGTATCTAGAAGAGTTTATCTGGTATTTATTTATCTATTGTTGTGAAAAACACATTGCCTAAGCTTGCTTCAAGAAAGGACAAGGTGCTCTTACAGAGGACCAGCATTTGATTCCCATATGATAGCTCACAATTTTCCTTAACTACTGTATGAAGGAATACTGCGCCCTCTTCTGGCCTCTGCAGGCACTGAAAGCACGTGGTATAGTTACACACACAGGCCAAACACTGATACACATAAAATTAAAATTTTTATAAAGCACTGAGATCTTAGAAGGTCATTCAAAAATATAGAAAGAAAGAAAGAAAGAAAGAGAGAAAGAAAGAAAGAAAGAAAGAGAGAAAGAAAGGAAATTCATTGTTCCAGTATTTTTTTATTCCTCCTTCAGAAAAGAGAAAATTAAACAGTTCCAAGAAAGAATGTAATTTCCTTCCCCATCATTTATCAATGATGTAATAATCACCCCCTCATGCATTGAAGACAATAGCATCTGATTATTTTCTAAAAGTAATTGGATGAACTTTGAGTCAAGGAAATTCTAGCTAAAATTTGTTAAAATTATTAGTTATATTAGAAAAAGACTAAAAGCAATCCAAAGCCCCATCAGTAAGAGGCTAATTGAATAAACTATGAAAATCCACACATATTTTGTAACTGTCATAAAACATTAGAAATATTTCTAGTTATCTGCAATAAAGATCTCAGACATTAGGGTGAAAAATAGCCAAATAGAAACAAAGTGTGTGGTGTGCAAGACTAAGCTATCATTTATTTTAAAATCCAGAGAGACATAAGACAGGGGTTTAGGGAGTTCTAAGACATTTTCTGCTACATAAGGAGTTTAAGTCCATCCTAGGCTACTACTTGATACCTTGTCTAAAAAAATCCAAATTATGTTGCTGAATAAATTAAACATTGAATGTATCCCTGGCACAGAGGGGAAAGGGTAAGAGCAGGTATAGAGGGATAATTATGAAGGTTAATTAACTTTGTCTACTATTTACCACCCTACCCCTTTTACAAGCCTAGGCCTTACTACATAGCTGAGGATAGCCTGGAACTTGTGATCCTCCTACATCAGCATCTCAAGTCCTGGGAATGTCCACACCACCAAATTCGACTTAATTTTTATGTTGATAAGATCTCTTTGAAATTTTAACTTATACTCTAAATTTAAATTTAGAATTTACAAGTGTTTTAATATTTATATAATAAATACAAATGTTTAAAATGTTTAAGATGTATTAACAGAAATAAGGTGAATTTATGAAGTTGATAGCTAAATCACACAAGGGGGAGTTTTGGTAAAATGATAAGAATAGTAAAGGTTAAAACCACAAAATCCCCTTATTATTTCATTAATTATATGTCAATACTGATATTGACACTATATTGAAATAATGAACAATGCTAATGCCACAGGGAACAAGATCTTAGTTACAAAAAATAAGTAAATAAAAATAAATAAATAAATAAATAAATAAATAAATAAATGCAACTTAAAATGATTCAAAGAATACAATCAGAGGCTGAAGAGTGGCTCAGGTTAAGAGCACTGGCTACTCTTGCAGAGGACACAGGTTTGATTCCTAGCACCCTCATGGAGACTCATAACAGTCTATAACTTCAGTTCCAGGAAATCCAATACCCTCTTCTGACCTCCGTGGGCATTACAGGACACAGTGCCCTTAATACATGCAGGCAATACACTCGCACATAAAAAAAATGTAAAAAAAACAAAGAATACAATAAAACATACTCTAAAGTGTAAGTCTAAGCCAAAATTATCTGTGAAATCTTGTGACATACATTATAAAATTACCTCTTCCTTATCAATAGTGGCAAAATCAAACTCTAATCACTGCTGAAGTCAATCATGGTGGGATGTGTTCCTAATCCCAACATTAGGGAGGTGGAGGCAGGAGGATCAGGAGTTCAATGACAGAGTGAGAGAAAGAAAAGGAGAGGCAGAGAGAGACAGAGAATATAGCCAGGGGGAGGAGGGAGAAAGGAAGAAGCTAAGAGAAGTAGCATCAAGGATGGCTCTGCCTGTCCTCCAGTTCACAGCTGCCAAATACATCCTCACCCAG
Source organism: Nannospalax galili (assembly GCF_000622305.1). Taxonomy (NCBI): domain Eukaryota; kingdom Metazoa; phylum Chordata; class Mammalia; order Rodentia; family Spalacidae; genus Nannospalax; species Nannospalax galili. Next base: position 389,099 of record NW_008352126.1, on the reverse strand, counting down.
AGGATCCACATCCTTAGACTCCTATTATATCAGAACTAAGCAAATTACCAAAGCCTAGTGTATTTGTAATCAAGGAACTTTGGACCTAAATTGACAAGTCAGAATTAGAACATTGTAGAAATTGATAAAACATTGCTATCGTGGACTGAAGTCTACTAATGAATACGATTGAACCTATGAGTTTACAAATATACTTTAAAATAGAAACGAAACAATTTGCTAGTTTAAAAATCAACCAATTGGTAAATGGTCAGTAGCAACATCATAACATACGTGTTCATTGTTCCTGAAATTTGTCATAGTAAATAGGTGGAGCTATTTGCTGCTTATAGAAGAATCTTGTTACAAAATCATAGCAACTGACCTTCCAATATATGTTCAAAGTATATGACTTACTACACCTGATTAGGTAGCAATATTCAGAATCATGAACAATAAAGACAGATATAGAGAACAGTGAGCTTAACCCTCACCATTCTGTTTCATTAGGTGAACAGAGGAGGACACTGGAAAGTTCATTCTCTGAACTCTGTATGGTTTTTATAGTGTAATAGTGTATTTCACCTGTGTACTAAAGTCCAGTTAACAAAACTGGCACGATGGCTCAGCTGGTGAAGGACATGAAGTCCTGAACACGGTCTGTGGAATCTGCATAGAGATGGAAAGAGAGAGCTGACTACACAAAGTTTTCCTCTGACCTCCCCACACACTGGGGCATGGGCATCCCTCCCCCCCGCACACACACACACACACACACACACACACACACACACACACAATGCACACACCACTTTATAGTAATAGCAATAATAAATAAAAAGTCTAATCCACTGTGTTCTGATATATAGATAATGACGTAGTATTCATCGTGAATAACGTTTATTTTACTGTTTTAATTGAACCTATGTGAGCATTGTGCTCTTTCCTAGTTCTCTTTATCCCTAAGAAATGATAAAGTACACTGGGTACTAGGGTAGCAATTATATGGTCTTGAAATTAAATATAACTCTGCTCACTTTCAGGCATAGATCATAGTTTGGCTTAGATGTGTTTCACTCTTACAGTAACATAAGCATAACAATTCCTGTTTCAAAGAGGGTTGTTGTTAACAAAAGCATATGTTTATACTATAATTGAGTAATAGATATACAGTTAACACCTGTGAGTTCTCTTGCCCTGCCCAAGATGTCTCGTCATCATTCATATGTTTTTTTTTTTTTTTTTTTTTTTTTTTTTTTTTTGAGCTGAGGCCCGAACCCAGGGCCTTGTGCTTGCTAGGCAAGTGGTGCTCTACCAGTGAGCTACATCCCCAACCCCAAAAAGTGAGGTTTGAAGAGTGAGCGATGTAGCTTTGTGGATGATGCTTCTATTTGAATTGGAAGAGTTTAGTTACCCAATGTTAACTGTATTTCAATCCTGCAGCCTGTGTGGGAAAGGACAGTGTGTGCACAATCGCTCAGTGCTTGTGGCACACTACCCGCTCTTCTTTGCTGTCTTTTCGTTTGCACATTTGTGTTATTTATACATCTGGTGACAACGTCATTTATGAGGTGACCCCCTTTTCCTTTCTTCCACATGCACACCGCCCATTGCAGGGAGGTGAGCAATCAGATATGCAGTAAATGTGGAACTTTATGGCTAATGTACCATCCTTTATGAGAATATGCTAGCCTAATGATAGAGGGCTGAGGCACGTAATCTATAATTAATACACAGTAACTGTCATGTAGGGGACAATGATCCTTTCTGCAAAAATATAAGTGCCGTCATGGAAACGGCTATAGCTCCTTGATTACAATTTTTCAACCTCACTAGGAGTCTGCAGCTAGCTATTAAAGTGCTAGTGGTCCCTCATACAGCGGTCTCCTATCCAATTAAACTTTCACAAGTCTATTCAGGAGACACACTTCAGGTTGTCATGACGTTGTGGCACACCACTGTGCTCCATTAAATAGTGTCAAACACCTGCATTTCTAATAGAACATAATGCTTTGGGTTACAGTTTGCATATAGAATTTGATCAGAGAATTTTATTTGCCTGATTTGAAGAATGAGAATCTCCACACATGTACATATCTGTAAAAAACAGATGAGTTATTGAATTTCTGATATTTTTTCAGGAGTCTCTCATCTAGATCATGAAAAAGAAAAGTGTATGCTGAAGTCAGTAGGAAACAGAAAGTTGATAAATGTGTGGAAACACCAGTAAAATAAATATTTAGATGTCAAATTGGGAGCTCATCTAGATCATGAAAAAGAAAAGTGTATGCTGAAGTCAGTAGGAAACATAAAGTTGATAAATGTGTGGAAACACCAGTAAAATAAATATTTAGATGTTAAATTGGGACCAAAGGGATGGCTCAGTGGTTAAGAGCCTTTTCTTCCTCCAGAGGACCGGGTTCGTTTGCCAACATTCACAAGAGGACTCATAGTCATCTGTGATCCCAGTTTCAAGGATCTGATTCCCTCTTCTGGCTTTCATTGTCACTACATTTATGTGCTGCCCTATATCCATGCGGAGAAAACTCTCATACACAGAATAATAATAAATAATTCTTTTCATTAGAAAGGAAAAATTTCAATGAACAAGGCATTTTACTTCATATTTTAGTGTTTTGGAATTTTTTTAAATCTAGGAAATTTACTCAATAGCAATCCCAAACCACACAGTATTTTATGTGTTAAAGACTTCTTATTAAATATTGTAACTTACAGAACATATTTTGAAATAAAACAGGCTGGGATGTAAACCTGTGAAGTCTGTTCTGAGGTGTCCCTCAGAGCAGTGTGGAAAGCTATGAGAGAGATTTTCTGGGATCATGATTACATAATTCTTTTGTTAGTTTAAAAATAGTTTATTAACATTGTTTTCTTTAAGAAGTAACATGATTTCATTGAAAACTGTATATAAGTGGAGAATTAGGAAAAGGAGTGTGAGACAAATTCACATTATAGGAACAGTGACAAATTTTACATTATTGTTGAAGTTTGGTAGCTCAAATTCATCAGTAAAAAATATTCAAAAATTATGATAGACATATAGAATTTTGAATATATTTTAAGATCTAATTCCATATTTTCAGTTTGAGAACCATATCAGTTTAGATATTACAGTACTTTCTATTCTTTTTTTTTTATTTCCAAGACGGTGATTTTTGCCTCTAGAAATTCAGTTAGAGCATAGGTGGAGGCCTACTGGGGCTGTAGAAGAGTGATAGAAAAGGATGGAAATTGATGCCTGGTAGTAGCAGAAGTCCAACATCAAGGCCTGGATACCCAGGACCACGTGGAGTGAGGACCACAGCTGGGCCTCAGGGGAAGAAGGGGATCCGTTCCAGAGTATCTGTCTTCCCAAGAGTAATCTGCAAATAACTTGGCCTCCCGTATGTCCAGCATAAGAAGGAAAACCTCTGCCATAGGCAACCTGGAACCTCAGAGGAGGCGCTTGCGGGGAATGTAGTCATGCAGAAAAGACAGAAGCTGCTGCCCCACATTAGGAAGTCCTCCATGCTCTACTCTGCTACACTGTCAGTTTACCACCAGAGGGATGTGGTAGCAAAGGAGGGTTCCAAAGCTTCAGGCTTATGTCAGGGAACCAGAACTCCAGCTCACAAGAGGTGAAGACAGCTCCAGCTCACATGAGAGGACCACAACTAAGCTCACAGGAGGGCATAGGTACTTCTCGTATAGTGTTTAAAGTGATATGAACCTCACTGTGACAGTGAAGTCTTGTTTACAAGTATTTAGGGCTAAGCACTTGGAATTGGATAACCTATCAGGGAGCTCCTGCCTGGAGAAATCTAATTCTCCTTCCCGCCATGTGGCATCCATTGATCGCCAGTAGCTTTTCCTCCAGAGGGGGGAGCCTGGTGAAACTTCCCCATCCACATTGGTATGTCACCTGGTGCTGTCAGTATGCAGGTTGGAACAGAGTTCTATCCAGTGCTGTTTCTACATTCTGTGCCTGGCTTTAGAAATATCAAATTCTCCTATATCATCAGTTATGAACTTGATGCTCCTTAATGGCTCCATGTTAAACTAGCATCTTTTCATCTTTCTCTTTCTCTGATTCTTGTCTACAAAGAGATAAGCCGACCCTCTGCCACCCGTACTCCCACCACCATGATGCTCTGGACATTGGGAGAAACAGTCATGGACTATCAGTCAAAATGGATTCTCCCTGGAGTTGTTTATGTCAGATATTTCATCACAATAAGCAAAGAACTGATGTAATATGTCACTAAACGTGAATCTCGGCATCCCAGAGGCCTGGATGCGGTACAGAGAGGTATAAGATTTCCTGTGTAGCCCCAACAGGTACCAATCTTGCAGCATCACGTATTTACTTCCTCGACCAATATACTAGACAGGTTCTGCAAGACAGTTATTCAAATGCCTTCAAAAAACAGATACCATTGAAGTCATAAAGTGGCTCTATGAGGGACATAGCTCACAAGTCAAGACATCAGCAGTTCATTACACACGGAACCTAAGCCTAGAAACTTCTGCTTAAAGCACTGTATACAGAGGGACTTGCTTTCTTTTAAATGACATTAGTCTAGTTTCTCAAAGGTTCCGTTATCAAATTCATGAGGAAAAGAGGTCTTGTCACTCCCTTTCCTAACTTTCTACTAATTAAACTCAGAATATGTTTTTCTTTCTGGGTTCTTAGAACAACTTAGATTCCTTATCCCCATTCTCATTGCAACTCACATTGAGCTTCTTCGCAGCCTCTTTGTAGCTGGGTACTGTGGCACACACTTAATTGCAAAGCTCAGAAGGCAGAAGCAGGCAGATTTCTGTGAGATCTAGGCCAGCCTAGTCTACATAGCGAGTTCCAGGCCAGCTGCAGTTACAGCAAGACCCTACCTCAGAAATGTGTCTCTTTGTATTGATGAAATTGCTCTTTATTTTTCAAATTTCCTTACCTCCTATATTCACATCAACTCTACACTATAACCAAGATAATTATTCTACTATATGAACTATCCTACCATGCTATATGAACTATCCTACCATACTATATGAACTATCCTACCATACTATATGAACTATCCTACCATACTATATGAATTATCCTACCATACTATATGAACTACTCTACCATACTATATGAACTATTCTACCATATTTCAGCTTAGAACCCTCAGTGGCTCTTCAATTTTTAGTGTAACACAATATAAATACTTTAGAATAGAAGTGAAAATACACCACTAAGTTTGGCATTCTCTGTCGTTGTTTTATTTCTCTTTACATAGTGCTTTATGGACAAAAGAATGCCATATTTGCTAAGAATATCATGAAGAGATGCTGTGGCTTCTGTGAACAGTATTTGTCACTCTGCTTTCTAGATAAATCACAACACAGCTCTAAAATCACCTCCACTGAAAAGCCTTTCACAAACATACCTCTTTATAAGGCCAATAAGGAGGGCTGCTTATTTTGTTTCCATAGCAACTGCAGCACTGCAATAAGATTTTAATTAAATCACAGCTCTTCAGAATTTTATTCTCTTATGTATACAAGGGAAATGACATCAACCTTCAGAATATTGCATAGATTAAACACAACATAAAGGCAATAAGCCCCTAAGATGGGGCCTGTCGTATATGTGACATTCCTTAAGTACCACTTAAAGTTCAGACATGTTGGATTTTTAAAAATAATTTACGTACATGGTTGATAGATATTTACCAAATATTGATAAGGTAGGATAGATATGATACTCCCATTTTATTATGCATGACAAGATGCCTTCATCAAGTACATCATAATAAAGTGTATGAGCATAAGTTTCTACTAAATATGTCAATATTGCAGTTGATTGGGGCTAAATTCAAGAAGAAGGAAGGAGAGGCCAGACGATAATGGGAAGAAGAATGGGCTCACACCCTGTACCACCTTCATTCAGGTCAAACATCGCGCAGATAGTGAAAATGCATGTTGAAAATGCAAAAATATTTCAATCTTTATCCTGAAAATTCCTAAAGAGGTTAAGCTAAGAAATTTGTCATTTTGTGGCTTTCATGAGAAATACTTTTATCTGTATGTAATACCAAGCTGGTCCAGAGTACAGCAATAGATAAGCGTTAATTCAAGTATTCATGATGACATCAAGAGCTAGGCTTGATCCTTGAAAACCAGCCTGTACAACCAGATATCATTGGAACAGCCAAGGGAGAATGTGGTTCTCCAAATTCAGTTGGTCCTTTGACATCAAAAAAGCAAATTTTACAAAAATTACATCCCGGATATTTTCACATAATCAAAAACTGAATGTCATGTCCAATGAATCCAGCCTCAAAAGAGTTGGACGAGCTGGAAAGAGGTTGATTTTTCTTTATTATAGAGGATAACAGCAGAGAGAGGTTTTTAAGTACCTATGAAATGAGACAATTTATACCCATATCACCTCACCATTCCTGTGTGTGTATGTGTGTGAATATGTATGTGTGTGCGATACTTCTCCCCATTACATACACTAACCCATTCTTAGAGTCTCAGTGCTTATCCTGCCACTGAACTTAAACTGTATCTTTAAAAGATAATATATCTATAATTTATCTATCCACAATATATTAGGGTTGAGTTAAGTTCAGTATAATTTTCAAAAATCACAGATAAGCTCCAGTATCCTGGTCCCAGCACCTTTCCTGGGTAAGTCCAGTGCTCCCACCGCACCTTGACACCCCAGCCTCTTTCACACTCCCAGCTGCCCCCAACTGCATCTCCTCCTAGCCGCTTGGATACTGGCCCATTTCTTGTCTGGGCACCCCAGATACTGGTGCTAACCTTTCAGCACAGAGCCACCACTACTTCCTGATCCTTTGCATCCAGACGCCAAGTTCCTCCCAGTAGTCCCCAGGAGCCCTTGGGGCCTCTTCCCATCCCCACCTCCCTTTGCATTCCTGGGTGGCACAGCTACCAGATTTCCGAGACCAGCATCTTTCCTAGGCCCAACTCCTAGGGCAGCCAAACTCCCAAATTCCTGAGGGCATCATCTTTCCAGGAGGGATCCAGACCTTAGGAGGAAGCCTGAGAGCATCGGATCCTCATCTGACTTGGACCTCTGTGGGAACTCCTGAAGACAAAAGCAACCTGGCCACTCCAATATAAAATCAAACGAGAGAACCAGAAGCTTAGAGGAACCAGCTTTTCATGCCCAACAAGTAAATCACAAAGGCACATAAAGTTTACAAAAAGGAGAAGAACTAAACTCAACAAAGGAAGGCTTGACCCTCACACAAGAATCAGAAACTACAAAAGAAATTCACATGTCAAAATCACAGAGAAAAAAATAACATGAGAAACCAAAATAACATATCCCCACCAAGTACCAATAGTCCTCTAGAGGAGTACAATGAGAACCGTCTAGAGATAACACAGGACGTGGAACTCAAAAGAACATTTATAAACATAATAAAATAATTCAGTAAATTTAAAGAACATACAAAGAAAAAAATCAAAAAACTGAAGGAAGATAAGGATAAACTTCTGAATGAATTCAGAAAAGAGCTAGAAATATTGAAGACTACTCAGACTGAAATAGAAGTGAAATACCCAGCAAGCCAATTAGAAATGACAAGAAGAAAGCCTCACCAATAGGATGAATGAAATGGAAAAGAGAATATCAAGACTGGAAGATGAAGTAGACAAATTAGACCACTCAAGCAAAATTATAAAAAATTTAAGAAAACACAAGAATGGAATACGCAAGAATTGCGTGACACCATAAAAAGACCAAACTTATGAATCATAGGAGAAGAATTTCAAGATAAGGGTATGGAACAGATCTTCAACAGGAATATAGAAGAAAATTTCCCCAAATTAAAAAAGACATGCTGTGCTGGATAGCTTTAGTGTCAACTTGACATACCTGGGTTGAGGGACCCTCAATTGGGGAATTGACTCCATTTAACTAGCCTGTAGCTATATCCATAGGACACATGATGCCACCCCTGGGCAGGTGAGCCTGTGTTGCGTAAGAAAGCAGGCTGAGTAGGGGCCAGGGGAACAAGCCAGTAAGCAGCATTCTTCCATGGCCTGTGCTCCAGCTCCTGCTTCTAGGTTCCTGTCCTGAGTTCCTACCTTGGGCTCCCTGATCAACTGTGACCTGGAAGACGTAAGCTGAATAAACCCTTTCCTCCCCAAGTTGGTATTGGTCAGAGTGTTTTGTCACAGCAATGGAGAAACAAGCTA
>NW_008352126.1:378423-380796 GCF_000622305.1 Nannospalax galili | reverse complement strand
AGATGCCAACCCAGATTACTTTACCCAGCCAAAATATCTATTATAGTTGAGGGGGAAAGAAAAATCTTCCATGATATGAATAGCCTGAAAGAACACATGTACAAAACAAGCCCTACAAAGAATACTTGAAGCAACACAGAGAGCAGAGAGAGAAACAACTATACCCCAGGGAAACAAAAGAAAATAAAGGCATAATCTAGGAAATACACAATTAGAGAACACAAACAGCAATCAAAATGATGGCAACCAATATACATCTTTCAATAATAACTTTAAACATCAATGGACTGAACTTCCCAGTCAAAAGATACTAGTTGAATGGATTAAGAAACAAAACCCATCTTTTTGTTGCCTGCAAGAAACTCATCTACTTCCAAGGACAGGCACTACCTTAAGGTGAAAGGATGGAAAAAACTATACCAAGCAAAAGGCACTAAGAAAAAAGCAGGCGTTGTATTTCTAATATCTGATAAAATAAACTTTAAAAATCATCAGAAGAGATAAAAAGGGTTACTTCATTCTGATCAAAGGAACAATAAACCAAGAAGATATTACAATCATGAACATATAGTCACCAAAATCTGGTGAACCCAACTTCATAAAAACAGTACTACAGGACTTTTAGACCCAGATTAATCTCAACTCCTTAATAGTAGGGGACTTCAATATGCCACTGTCTCCATTAGATAGTCAACAGGACAGAGAGTTAACAGAGAGACATCTGAATTAAACAATACCATATATCAAATGGACCTAACAGACATCTACCAAATATTCCACCCAAACACTAAAGAATATACTTTCTATTCAGTGCCCCATAGAACCTTCTCCAAAATCTACCACATACTGGGGCACAAAAATAAACCTCAACAAATCAAAAAGATTGAAATAATTCCATGCATTCTATCAGACCACAATGCAATGAAGCTTAAAATCAACACCAGAAGAAACCCCAGTAACCACACGAACTCATGGAGATTAAACAACATACTCCTGAATGATGAATGGGTCAAAGGAGAAATTAAGAAAGAAATAAAAGTATTCCTGGAACTAAATGAAAAGGACAATACAACACAACAAAATATCTGGGACATATTAAAAGCAATCCTTAGAGGGAAGTTTATAGCTCTAAGTTCCTACATTAAAAATCGGAAAGAACACAAAAAAAATGACTTAACATCGCAACTCAAGACACTTGAAAAGCAATAACAAATGAAAGCCAAACTCAGCAGACACGAAGAAATAACAAAAATCAGAGCATAAATTAATGAAATAGAAACAAAGAAAACAATACAAAGAATCATCGAATCCAAGATCTGATTCTTGAGAAGATCATTCATAGACCTCTAGCCCAGTTAAACAAAACAAAGAGCACCTCCAAATCAACAAAATCACAGATGAAAGGGAAACATCACAACAGACACCAAAAAAATCCAGAACATTATAATGGACTACTTTAAAAACCTATATGCTACTAAATTTGAAAAACTAAAAGAAATGGATGGGTACCTAAAAGCATGGGAACCACCAAAACTAAACCAAGAAGAGATCAACAGCTTAAACAGACCCATAACACATAAGGGAATTGAAACAGCAATACAAAACCTGCCAACTGAAAAAAAGACTAGGACTGGATGGATTTACAGCCGAATTCTACAAGGCATTTATAAAGGATCTACATTCATTACTACTTTATTTATTCAAAAAGATAGAAATAGAGGGAGAATGTCCAAATTCCTTCTATGAAGGCAGCATCACTCTAATATCAAAGCCATGTAAAGATACAACCAAAAATGAAAACTGTAGACCCATATCCTTAATGAACGCAGATGCAAAAATTCTCAACAAAATACTTGCAAACTGCATACAGACCCATATCAAAAAGATCATCCACCATGATCAAGTTGACATTATTCCAGAGATGCAGGAATGGTCCAATATATGTAAGTCAATAAACATCATAAATCATATAAATGGCCCCAAAGACAAGAACCACATGATCATCTCAATGGATGGAGAGAAGGCCTTTGACAAAATTCAACATGCATTTATGGTCACAGTCCTAGGGAATTGGACTGGAGGGAACATACCTCAACATAATTTAAGATAATTACAACAAACTGAGGGCCAACATCATTGTAAGTGGAGAAAAAATGGAAGCATTCCTATTGAAATCAGGAACCAGACAAGGATGTCCACTATCCCCACTCCTCTCTAACATAGTGCTTAAAACTCTTGCAAGAGTAGTAAGACAAGAGCAGGAAATTAAAGGAGTAATAACTGGAAAAGAGGAAATGAAATTATCTCTTTTTGCAGATGATATGATATTATATCTAAGAGATGCCAAAAATTCCACCAGAAAACTCCTAGAAA
>NW_008352126.1:376115-377183 GCF_000622305.1 Nannospalax galili | reverse complement strand
GAGAACTCATCCTATCGCAGAGACACTTGTACATCCATGTTTGTTGCTGCTCTTTTCACAATAGCTAAGAGATGGAATCAATCTAAGTGTCCCTCAACTGATGAGTGGATAATGAAAATGTGGTTCATTTATACGATGGAGTTTTACTCAGCAGTAAAGATGAAATCATGAAATTTACAGGTAAATGGATGGGGCTAGAAACTGTTATACTTAGTGAAGTAACACAGACTCAGAAATAAGAAAACAATGTATGTTCTCCCTCATATGTGGATCCTAGCACCAAGCCCTTATAAGTGAATATGTATCCAGGCATAACTACAGGAACCAGGATAATTAAAGAAACAGGGCGGTAAAGGAAAAGAAAGAATCTAAAAGAGAAGAACAGTAGGAAACAGGTGTTACTAAGGGAGATATGGATAAAAATGGGGTTACTTTAAGGAGAAGGAGGAGGGAAGGTTATAAAAGGAACCCAGGGGATAAAGGGAAAGAAGGAGCTCAAGATCGGTAGGACCATAGGAGAAGGGTACTATTAAAGGAGAAATGGGAAAAATGGGGGCACCTTAAATGGGGAAAGGATGGTGGAAGGGTTAGACAATGTGAGAGATAAATAATGCCTAGGTAGTTTTAGAAAATCAGAGGGAATCACATTAATCAAAAACCTACTGACAAATTATACATACAACCGGATGAAAGAATGTAATATATATCTAGTCAAGGTTTATCTGAGAGCCTTTGGTCTTTACTCAAGCTCTATCTACATGGCATATGGTAATTAAAAGTACCTGAATGGTGGAACTAACCTTACTGGATATTTAACAGCCATACTTCGAGACCTATACTAATTTGGACAGAGAGACATAAAGGACAGTTGCATATGGTAATTAAAAGTACCTGAATGGTGGAACTAACCTTACTGGATATTTAACAGCCATACTTCGAGACCTATACTAATTGGGTCAGAGGGACACAAAGGACACTTTTTGCTCCTTGCCCTCCTATGTCAATTAGTTCCCAGGGACTATGAGCATCTCTCAAAATGTCGTGTTATTGTGGTATGTCACCTTTCCT
>NW_008352126.1:372638-373390 GCF_000622305.1 Nannospalax galili | reverse complement strand
GTATTGCCTGCATGTAGGTAAGTGCACCTGTGTCCTGCAATGCCCGTGGAGGACAGAAGAGGCTGTCAGATGCCCTGGAACTGGAGTTACCGACAATTGTTGGCTGCCATGTGGGTGTTGGGATTCGAACCTGGGTCTTCTGCAAGAACAGTTAGTGTTCTTAACCACTGGGCCAACTCTCCAGCTCCAATTGTGTGTTTTTTTTATGTAGCTACACCTGAACTTTCGAGTACTGGTTCTGGCTTGTTTGCTCTTCTTTCCTTTATCATAATATTGAACTCAGGTGAGTGCTCACTGCTGTCATATTATATTTAACAAATAATCATGGTGTGTATTAATTTTGTTCAAATCTCATGACAGAGGCTAGTTCACCAAACTCAGACATGCTTTTCCTTTACTCCACAGGTGGTGCTAGTGGTGGTTTAGTTAGCCACATTCAGGCTCATAATTAAATACCTCTCTTCACAGTTATTATGACAGAGGAGAAATTATTGATATCTATTTGCAAGGGAAGGAATTCTAATTTGAAATGAACTTTCTCTCCCATCGTCTTTGAATACCATCCTTGTATCTGTTGGCAAATCATTACTAAACAAGAGAGGTGCATGAGCAAGTGTGCTTTCAAGTGTCATTGCTTAGAGGAGGATCTGTTCATCGAAGCTGCAGTGCCTTGTACTCTACATGATACGTAAAGTAGCATATAAAAAAAATTAAGTCAGTCTCAGACAACTGTTCTAGGATAAGAATATTCA
>NW_008352126.1:351379-371060 GCF_000622305.1 Nannospalax galili | reverse complement strand
AAGATTAACTTGAAAAGAACAATAGTTAGAATGTCATCTTTTTTTGATGGAGTTTGTTTAGGTTAAAAGATCCATTATAGAAATTCAACCCACACTAAACTACCATTCTTAATCTAGATGTTCCTGACAGTCATAGAAATGTAAATCTTAACAAATTTACATGATTTTAGAACAAAACCCAAGACAAATAATTTGAGAAAGTTGTCATTATTTTATTTGTTACAGTATCTGATTTGTAATAATTTTTTTCCAACTGAAAAAATAGTTTATTTGCATTCATAACTATTAAAATTAAACCTGTATGTATTTATGAGAAAAAAAAGTGTAACAAAAAATATCCAAGAACTAAGGAACTAAAAAGTGGGATGCTCCTTAATCAGTTTCCAGGTAATACTGTTGTGGGATGTGGGTGAATGTTTACAAGGAAGGCAGTAATGAAGAGGTGGACAGGATTAAAAATGAGTGCATCTTCGAATCCTTCTTGGAATTATTTCCCTCAGTACAAAACCCAACACAGTAGTTTTTGAGACTTCTCCACACTGTTTTCCACAGGGGTTGAACAAATTTGCAATCCCACCAGAAGTGGATGAGTGTTTCCCTTTCCCCACATCTTCTCCAGCATTTGGTATTATTTGTTCTCTTGATCCTAGCCAGTCTGACTGGGGTGAGATGAAATCTTAAAGTGGTTTTCAACTGCATTTCCCTAATTACTAATGATGATGAACTTGTTAAGGTGCTTCTTAGCCACCTTTATTTCTTCTTTTGAGAACTCTCTGTTCAGATCCTTAACCTATCACTTAATGGGGTCATTTGTTTTGATTCTTTGTTTTTTGAGTTCTTTATATATTCTAGATGTTAAGCCTCTGTCAGTTGTGTCACTGATGAATACTTTCTCCAGCTCTCTGGATTTTCTTTTTACTTCCTTGGCTGATTTTTTTTCTATACAGAAGCAGACAAAGACCCAGCATGGAACTGGGGAAATGGGCCGCAGGACCCAGTCTTAGACAAAGAACTATTGGCAGCTGATAACTGCTGAGTGAGAAAGAGCTGGTATTCTTTATGAGCGGGACTCTAGATAGACTAACTAGACACTGTGGATGAACTTGCAATGAGGGATGTCTGGATGCACTAACTTGACTCAACAGGCCTTAACATAAATGACAAAATGCATGGAACACAGTGGGTGTTGGGCTGTGGGAAGGTGTGGATGGGAAAAGAGGTGTAAAGGTGATAATCAAGATGTTACGTATGAGATACACAAAAATTCAAAAAAAAATATTTTAAAACAGCACAGTAGTAACACATGGTTCTCAAATTTATTTAGGGTTTTGTGGTTTAAATGTGCAATGTCACTCATTGACTCAAGTGTTTGAATTCTTGGTTCACAGCTGGTGGCACTCTCTGGGAAGATTATGAAACCTTTAACAAGCAGAGCTTCGGGACCAGAGCAATTGCTCGGTGATTAAGAGCATGTGCTCCTCCTGAGGAGCAGCTGAGTTCCGTTCCCAGCACCCACTTGCGGTAGCTCTTCACCTGTATCTACCCCTCAGGAGATCTGACACTGCCGTCTGGACTCTGTGGACACCTGAACTGAGACATGCACATATCCCCAAACAGACACAAATGGTTTTAAAATTATAATAAGTCATTACTAAAGAAAGACAGAGCCTGGCCAGAGCAAGTGATGACGAGACGCATGCTTTGATGTCCCTCAGCGACGTCATGCTTCCTGTGTTTGCTCTTCTTCCTGAGGGCAGATCAGAGCACCAAGATGGCTTCCTGCTGATGATGTCATGCCTGTTCTGCTTCCTGCAGGGCCATTCCTGGGATAATGGAATGTTCTCCACTACAATCCAGAGGACGTCTTAACTCAGACTGCTTCTTTTCAAAGCAACAAGGAAAGTAAAAACTACATAGAGTTTTAATAAGCTGCTCAGCTCAGAAAAATAAAAAACACATAGAGTATTATTGACCTGCTCAGCTCAAAATTAAAGCAACCATCATGACAGTAAAAGCAGATTTGGGTAAGACATTCAAGCAAGAATTTTGTGCAAGTCGCAAAATTTGAGGAAGCCATTGGCTTCTGTAGCCATCTTGAGTATTCTGAATTCAGAGCACCTGGCTGGCAGTTGAAACTGAAGCTAGAGTAATAAAACTGTCCACCAGCACACTGACAAGACACCAGCATGGCTACTTGAGGCATGATTATTTCCAACCTCACGTTTAGCTTTTGAGAGTAGCTCCTTGATAGTTACATCTGAAGTAAAGTTTATGGCTTTCCATTGGTAGTTGTCAAAGAAAGGAACAAATCTTGTAACCTCATAAGATCCTAGGTTTTACTTTCTCCGACGCAGTGTGGACTGGGTACTGTAGGCAAACTGACAGATCACTGTGGTAAAAATCCAGATCTTCAACAGCTCATCATTTGTCTGCTAATTTCTGACGAATTTCTTTGACTAAAACTCTCCTTCATTGTACTTCCAAAATCACAATTATATAAAGAGTTTTTATATATTCACCAATAGTTTTTAAAGTTTTAGGTAGTAGCCAACATGTGGTTTTGTTTGTCATAAATAATTCTTAATCTCCTTCCACAATATAGTTGCTAACTTTTTACAAGACAGTACAGTATTAAATGATAAGAAAATGAAAAACTGGGGCTGGAGAGATAGCTGAGTGATTAAGAGCACTGGCCGCTCTTGCAGAGGACATAGGTTCAGTTCCCAGCATCTGCATGTCAGCTAACAACCATCCATAACTCCAGTCCTAGGGGATCCAACACCCTCTTCTGACCTGCTATGGCACTGCATGACACAGGTGAACTTACATGCATGCAGGCAAAGGGTTGCACTGTGTAAACATATGAGGTACCCAAACCGGAGAGCATCTTTTAAGTGTTTTCATAAAAACTCATACACACAAAATAAAATACTAATAATGAATAAAATATTTTTAGGAAAAATTGTTAAAGTCTCTCCTGGAAAGGTGAGCTACAAACTTGAAATCATCTGTAACATATATGTTGACCAAATAAAACAAAAAAATTAATAAAATGATCTTTAAAACAGTAATTTGAGGGGGCTGGGGAGACGGCTCAGTCAATAAAGTGTCAGCCATGCAGGCATGAGGTGCTGGATTCAGATCCCCAGCACCCAAGTGAACAGCAGTCACAGATCTGTGATCTCAGTTCTGGGAAGGCAGACAGGTGGAAGCGTGGCGCTCACAGCCAACCAATCTCAAAGTGTCAGCCATGCAGGCATGAGGTGCTGGATTCAGATCCCCAGCACCCATGTGAACAGCAGTCACAGATCTGTGATCTCAGTTCTGGGAAGGCAGACAGGAGGAAGTGTGGCGCTCACAGCCAACCAATCTTGGTGAATCAGTGAGCTACAGGTCCAGTGAGATAGCTTATCTCCAAACATGAGGTCCAAAGTGATTGAGGAAGGCATTCAACATCAAGCCCTGGACTCCCCATGCACATACATACACATGCATTACATGCCACATACGTGTGCATACCTAGATGAATGAATATGCGCAACTGGTAAGTTTAAAAGATGTCTTGCTTTCGTTTGACTGATTTATGATTGCAGCTACTTCCGAGAGAGCTTCTCATACATCCCACCTGTGAAGTTTGTTCACCAGGAAGGACTGAGATGCTGCTGACCTAATCAGAGTGAAGATGAGTTTGCAGAATGAAGCAAAAGGCTGAATAGCCAGAGTCAGGTTGAGTTGCGACTACCAAAGTATCAAGAGGAGAACCTGACATTTAAGTCGGAAAAACAGTAATCATAAGCCAGAGGGAGAGAAACCTATCTCAAGTGCTCTAAATACAGCACAGAGCACGTAAAATGGGATAACATTATCTACACTCCGCTTTTAATCTAAGGAAGAGTGATGTCATTTAAAGTTGCTGAAGATAACCATCTCACAAAAGACGATTCATAGCATCCTGAAAATCTCAGAATTTTTATGAAAACACTTAAAAGATGCTCTCAGGTTTGGGCACTTCATATTTTTACACAGTGCAACACTTAATAACTTTTCTACTTTATTCTTAACCCTTATAATGCAAACCAACTTTTAGTTTCTAAATCACTGCTCATTCTATATTTATCTTATTAAAGCAAAATTCAAGAGGAGAGCAACAGTAACAGTGTCATCCTAATATCAAGGCCGCCAATATCTCTATGTGGTGTCCGCATTGTGTGGTCGTATTATTTTCTGATTCCTCAGGGCCTATTTCAAACCTCACCAATGCCTACCATTCTTTACTCTAAATCTCAACCCATAAACTAGAGCACTTCACAGGTAAGCTAGTGGGTGGGAAATCCCTCAACTTGGTATTCCTCAGCTTCTAAAAACAAATTGCTTTGACATACAGTCCTTAAAGCTTCCAAGGAAAATGTATCCTCCTGTTCTATTAACTTGATTTTCCCTTCATTCTTCTGTCCTTTCCCTTGAATGTCTAGCATGCTGTTCTCTCCTATAATGAATCTCAAATTTACCTTTAGACTTGAAATCCTCACAAAACATTCATTCCTACATTTTCCTTCTGAGGCGTTTTTCTTCATGCACTCGATGTGAGGCATGACCTGGGCACTGCAGGACCTGAAAATATACAGCAAAGGTTTTTGTGCAGCCGAGATTGAAAGGGACTGCTCTGAGTCATTTTCCTAAACCAAAGCGCTCAAAAGCACTTCTATATGTGCAGTTTAAGGAAAATCAACTATCTTAATTGGTGATGATTTGAGTATGAAGGAACATAATAATGTTTGCAATTAAACATATGAAATATCAGTTTCTGAATTTCCATATTGTTAAGAGACAGAAGATTAGAAGATGGAGGATTGCAAGAGGAGAGACAAACATGTGAAGCTGTAGGTGGGCTAAGAAATGAGAACGACTTATTGGGAGGCAGGTATGGCGGGTCCCGTGCGTCATCTCAGAAAGGGTACGACTGACGAAGAAAAACTGCAATGATATTTTCTTCAATTTTTTAAATTGATTCTTTGAGCATTTTATATTTTGATCATATTTTCCCTTCTCCCAGCCCCTTCCAAATCCACCCTCCCACCCAACTTTGTGTTCTTTTGTTTCCAATTTGCGTTGTCCGAAAACTCGTAACAGTGATACCAGCCCAGGAGGCTGGTCAGCCAGACCATGGAGTGAGTTTCAGGCCAACCTGCGGTCTATAAAGAGGTAATTCCTCAAGAAAACAGTAACGATAGGGCTGGAGAGATAACTCAGCAGCTGAAAGCACTTGCTGTGTTTCTTTTCGTTTGGACAGGGCTCCCTGTCGCCCCAGTTGTGTGGAACTTGCTCCGTAGACCAGGCTCACCTCCATCAACAGATATCCAGCTACCTCTGCCTTCCGGCAGCTCAGATTTAAAGGCTGTGCCACATGCTTGTGCATTTGCTACTCTTGCAAGGGGTCGGGGTTGGATTCCCGCACCTCGGCATCTGTACCTCCAGTTCCAGGGGCTACAAAGCGCCCTTCTGGCCTCTACGGTATTGCATGCACTGTGCACCTACATACGGTTGCAGTGGGCACTCTGACTAGAGGTTATAGTTGGCTTTGTTCCCTCAGCCAGTTAAGGAATTGAAAGGCAGGAAAAACCTTCAAACCAGCTGAGAACAACAGAAAAAAAATATGCTTTTATTGAAATATGAAGAATCACATACACACACAGTCATTCAAAAAGGAAATGAAGCTCTCCACAGGCAAAGAGGGGATCCAGAAACCAAAAATCCAAAGTCCCCTGGCCAAGGGCCTAGGTCTTCTGGGCTTTAGTGGTCTCCTCTTCCCGAACTTTGGATTGGTCAAATTAAACAAAGGAAAGAAGGCTGATAGACTTATCACTCCAAAGGTGACATGTCTGGGTCCAGCCTGGGGCTTATCTAAACCAATGTGGACTATTTGCTCTGAAAGAGAATCCCAGCTGCCTAGAGGGGGAGCTAAGAACCAGACTGGAGTGGGCCACATTTCCTGCTCTTCGGTGACCCTGTTTGCTTACCAGGGATTTAGTCCCTTACAATACAAACAGGCAAAACACTCATACAGATAAAATAAAAATAAATTTAAAAGCACAACAACATTAACAACAATTTGAAGAAAATCAAGAGCTCATGGAACATAGTGGAATTAGAGGTGAGAGTTAATGAACCCCTCAACTCTCCCCAGTGAGGCTTCCTTGTACAGCAGAGTGCGATGCACACAGAAGGCCAAACTGGCCATGATTTGGAGAATAAGAGACTGTAGAGTATAGGATGGGACTCCTATACAGAACCTCACCCACCCACGGCTCAGGGGCCATTGTGGAAGAGGAGGCAGAGAGATTGTAAGAGCCAGGGCTGGTTCATGAACACAGGGAGGTGGAGGCTTCCAGGCCACTGGAGGCTTGCTCATGTGAACTTGTGGCAGTGGTGGTGTCGAGCATGGGACCCGTGTCAGCTCAGTTAAACAGGAGCCCAAAGAGGAGGTGAGAAATAGGTGGTGGGCCAGCAATAGATTGAGAACTATTTGGGACTGATTGCTGCTGGGTGAGTGAGCATATGATTTACATACAACCACTGGATGGGCTGACTAGTCTCCAGTGGACACATTTACACTGAAGGACATTTGGGTACAAACACCTGAATGAATATTACTCAGCATGTATGACAGAGTGCGTCTGGTTCGGTGGGAGGGGGGGAATGGATGGGGGAGGGAGTCTGGATTTGGTTGGGAACGCTATGAAATTTTAAAAGCTCAATAAGAAAAATACAGTTAAAAAAGAAAAGTGTTATCTAAGCAGATTACAATAATGATAACTAATTTCTTCATTCAAGAAATAAATTCAGCGTAGGTGAAATGTGTGGAGGAGGATGGGGCAAGGCACAGATTTCTGCATCCTCCACCAAAGTCCCTGCCCATCAAAGCACTGAACTGAAGAGAGACAGAGCCAGGTAGGATGTGCCTTTATAGTTGTGCATCAAACGATCTAGTTAACAGTCTCAGGCCTCCTTTCATCTGACTACTGCTGGAAGGCACAGTGCACATTTAGGGTGGATCTTCCCAGGACAAATAACAGTCAATAAAAACTCTTCATAGGTGTACCCAGTGACTGTTGTATTAGCTAATTCCAAATCCATTCAAGTAGACAGTCAGGATTAAACATCACACCATCCAAACCCCGTCTCTAGTGGCTATCCTGTCAACCAGGCCCATCTAAAGGCTCCACAGCTTCCCAACATAGTACCGTGATCTGGGGACCACTGGGGGAATGGGGACAATCCCAATGTAAGTCATTTCAGATCCAAACTACAAACCAATTACAAAACAAAACTGATTAAGTGTTCAGATCACATTTTTCAGGAAAATCAGTGCTTTTCTCTCTCCATGTCTATAAAAACCATTTTTTTTCTAACAGTGTGACAAATTTAGTAATTAGTTGCCCTGTGTCAATTGGTATTTCCTGGGCTTCCTATATTTCATCCTCAGGTGTCTTGCAACCCTTGGTAACTGACTCTGATTGTTTGATCTAATGTTTATATGCACTAATGACTCTACAGAAGCTTTACTGTTCTCCAAACATGTTGTTCATCAGCCACTGCACATCTGTGTAGACTCAGGTTTCATCCGTTCCACAGCAGTTCCCTGGGCCACGTTCTCTGACTTAGTGACTAATATCAACCTCCACGCAGAAACTTCCTAGACTCCCTTGGTTATTCAAAGGTACTCAGTTACCAGTTCAAATGACATCTTCTCATTACGATCAGTTGTCGCCTTCTCCCCACTCTTAGACCCTTGGCTATACCTCTCCGTTCATTATCTCTCACATGATATGCTATTAATAATTTCCTTTTTTTCTTGAAATTCTATCTGTCCCAAGTACAATCTTTATTTTTTGATTACTGATGTCAAAAAGAACTTTTAAAATAAGGCATGTGATCAAGACAATTTAAGATTGTTTCACTGGGAAACTCCTGTCAATGAACCTCTATTGTCAAACAGATTAGTATGGTAATAGTAATAATCCCCATGAGGATGATGATGATTTAACCAGGATTTACCATAAGACAGAACCTGCCCAAAAGAGCCTGACACATTTTATCATATATTAACCATTAAGAGGTAGGTTCTATTATTATTTATTCTTCCCAAACAAAACTGATACACAAGGGGATGGCTTATGGCTCAAGCCATGTAGAAGGTGAGAAATGCAACGTGTATGTTCCTGCAGTTTCCTCATGTCGTATTTTTGGGAAGTACAAGATATATCTGATGCAGCAGGCCAGCATACACTGCTATCCTCCACATTTGCACAGTAGGTCGCTCTGGCAGTAACAGATTTCTTCTTCTTTGTTACCAGACAGACTTATTTGTCCCTCACTATGGGCAGTGTCTTAGGACATTAGGCAGAAGGAGCAAATTTATAAATCCTGAGGCAGCCTGGGCTACATAGTAAGATCCTGTATCCATAAACCTCCATAAACAAACAAACATGATAATAGTAAAAAATCAAAGCAAAACAAAACCAAAAATCCATGTCTATCCACGTCCCTTTGACGTGCGATGTCTGCTAGTGCCTCAGCAATCAGTCTCTCCCTCTACTAGAGTAGGAAATAACCTCCTTATCACCCCAAGATCTTTTGTTACCTTTCCCTGAACACTAAGAATTCTTGACAGACAGGAAAATTTTTATCATTCATTTCCATATCTCAGTATACTCCTTAGCAAGTAATTCATCATTTCTGAAGAAATGAATGAATAAATGTAACAACCACCCATTTCTATCTCTTTTCAAATCAATATCATGATTTTCTTTAGACAAGGTTGTCTTTAAAAAAGACATGAATTGGGGGGGGGGCTTCCTGAGGAAAAGTGTTTTACTGGAAGTGGGAGGGGAGATGAGATAATAAGGGTGGGTGACATGTATGAAACTCTCAGAAAATCAATATATGAATAATAAATTAAATAAATAGGACTTTGTGTATGAGAGGCAGTGAGACAGAGAGACAGAGAAGAGGATGTCCCTACACATGGATAACAGACTCAGTTTTTGCACATTGGTAAAGGAAATTACCAGGGCACTAGACATCTGGGGGAAGGATGAAGGACAGGATGCTCTGAGGGGAGGATGAAATGCACATACAGTGCATGCAGAAAATGCATGATATTCATTTCATTTTGTCTGCAGGATGAAGTGGTCACAGCTTCCTAATGTTTTAATAGATTTTTCCTATTGTAATAATAGTTAACTTTCTTAGAAATCACGCCAAATATGCACAGACATCTCATTGCACTAATGCTTTTGTCCTGCTAGCTTATAGGTACTGAGATGTGCAGTTTTCTTGACAAATTGTTATATTAAACTAATACTATTTCCTTTAAATGTATTGGAGAGAGAGATTAAGAGAGAGAAATGGGACTAGCTAGTGGGTCTTTGGGCTGAAGCGTTTAAAAAAGTGTTGGTGCTAAAAAAGAAGATTCAAGGACTTGCAAATCCAGGCAAAATGAAACCTTAAACATTCAGAGAAGGTGGGCACTTAGAAAGCTCTTTGCTCATCCAAATGTGCCAGTCCGAAAAGGTGGAAAATAAAATGCTATTTACAAGTTTTTGCTGGTTTGTTATATAAAATGTGTTGTGCATGTGATTTCTAAATTTAAAGTAACATGATTTAAGCCGCAGTATGAGATGAAGAGTCCTCTGAGGTCACTAAAGCTCTGATTTTCCAGTTAGCGTATTTTATAACTGGTGCTTTGGAAGCCATCAAGTCCATAACGAGACAGATCAATCAGATTGTTTTTATTGGTCTACTGTGAACCATACACTATACGCAGCAGCATCCACTGAATCAGGCTGCTTGGGGACAGCTGCTTTAACCTTGAGACTTGAGCAGAGAAAATAGCAGCATCCAAATTAAATCTCCATGAATTATATATATTCTTATATAAAATTGAATTTTTAAACAGTGTCAATTGAAACTGTTTGGTAATGAACTAAGTGCAGTTACTTAAAAAAGGAATTATGATCAAAACATCACTATGACTGATTTAAAATAGCTTACTAAACTCTACTCAAACATCAGACTTTGCGGTGATTCAGAGAAACAGTATTTTGAAAGGGGTTCAGTAATACCCTGAAGGTAAAATAAAAATGGATAAGCCACTGTCAGAATTGCTTCTAGAACTTATGATAACATTATTGTTTTACATTTATTTAGCTGCCTTTCAGTCAACCAACCAAAAATCTGTGAAGTAAATAAAAGAGGTGAAACCAGTCACTCATGTAGTTCAGAGAATGGCACCCTCGTGATGCTCAATAAACAGCTGCTATTTCCTCCAGACTTTTATGGTTTCTCAGAGACAGATGTGGCAATTGCTTGAACTACTGGTTTCCTCTGTCCAAGTCCTTAGTTTTATCTATGCTTAGATTCCTCTGCAGGAATTCAAGGTCACTCTGAGATTTTTATTGATAGTCAAGAGAAAACCAGGGAAGTTTGGTGCTAGGAATCATGGACAGGAATACTGATTCACCAAGGACACAGGCGTTACAGTTTCCAAAGTAAGACAGGCAGATATCCAGAGGTAAAGCAGGCATCCAAGGGTCCAAACAGGAGGATGAAGCGTGAAAAGGGTATCTCTAAACAGTGGAGATAGAGACTCAACAGTCAGCCATCCTTTTATTCTAGTTTTTGCCAGTTTGTTAAAGTTTATGTCCACCGCAAACTATCCATGTACAAAGAAATTAATTTCCATGGTCAGTGAGTAATGACATGATTGGTAATCAGTGTCTTACTAAAGTAACTAGAGCTCATACCTTTGATCATAGCAGAGGACTGCATACTAATTCAGAACTAAGAAATAAGCTTCTGGCTCTCAGAAGCATGCCTGAAACTCTCCTTTGTGATTTAAAAACAAAAAATAAATGAATATAAGGTACATAAATGGTGTAGAAAATAGTAAATATAGTAAAACTTTGGTTTATACTGACCAAGTAAATTGCTGGGCCGAGATTTCATGATGTAAGTTTTTAATACCTGCAACTGAACGACAAGATGAGCAAAAAGCATGCATTGAGCTGTCCAGAGGACTGTCTGCCCTGATTTCCTGCCTCACCTGTGCCATGCAGAACACACATCTCCAGAATTCACCGTTTCTTGTAATGACCTTAAGACCCTCGCAAGAAGGACTTCTCAAATTCTATCAGGGCGAATTTAGGTAAGAAATATCTTGTAACATATCATAGTCTTAAAATTAAAATATTGCTTCCAAAATTTTTAGCGATAAATTTACAAAGGAATAAAATAGTATTCAAATTATAGATGAAAGAAAACTTCTTTTATCTTATTTTACTCCCTCTCTGCTACTGGGTTTCAAATGGTGTAAGTGCAAGCCATGTCTATGATAGCCACCATTATATTCCCATCTCCTACTAAGTGATCATCCAACATTTAAGGAATGCTGAACACATGAAAGACTTACACATTTTGCTTCTCATGAATTTAAAGGAAACCATGTTCTTATTATCTTGAATTTTCTAGAATAACTTCAGTTCTTTCCCTATAGCGATTTCTTAAAATCATCCTTTGTAAGTTGGCATGGACCTCCCTTTCCAGCTTTATGTTTCACTTATTGGCAATCTCTAAAATATCTCCTTGCTTTTCCCATGCTTTCCTTTATTAAAGCTGGCAATAAATAAGTACTTTTGAGGAAATTATATGTCTGATATTTGTGATATAAATTGAAGTATAAAATCTCCTTTTGCTCTAGACTGTGATTATGTTGTACCTGGACTAGGCTTTTAAATAGGCTTAAGATTTGGGGATATTCAAATATATTCACAGATCAAGACAAACAATAACAAAAACTGGGTCAGTGGATATTAGTGTAGAATGAACATAGTAACTAATAATTTGACTAAAGGTAAATGTGTGATTCTAGCGAATACATCATGACCTTTGACTTTGAGCTATAGAGGAATTCGTATTTTGAGAAAAATAATGATAGCTGGAGGTAAAGCATCTGTCCAACATCACAGAATTACAATATCCAAAGACCACTGCCCAGTCGAAAGACATCTTAGTGTACAGGTGGACTAACGGACATCTTGCTGAAGCTGAAGCATCAAGTGAAAATGTGACTTAACCTCAGACACACCTTTGAATCAAGCTCAAGAGTAGAAGATGTGAAACCCTGTCTCAAAAAGACCAAAAAAAAAAAAAAAAAAAAAAAAAAAAAAAAAAAAAAAGCTCCAAATTGAACAGAATACACTGTTGGCTCTTTGCTAAATTTTAAAACACATACTTCACAAGAATTGATGTTGAGTTCATGATAGAAAAAAAATGGCTATAGATTTGATGCAAGTCAGACATCATTCCTTTCTGCCCCTGTGCCTCACATGCGAGGTTATACATCAGACAACGCAACTGAAGAAGAGTTACCGCTCATCAGAGCAAACATCCTCATGGGAAGAGTGTCCTCTATTATGTTCATTCTGTGTGGAAGGGTGCCACCGTGGAATCACTCATACAGCTGATGTTTTGGTGACTCTTGAGTTTAATCCAGTTCATAAAAGGGTCATGGGCTATTTACCAAGTAGCACATGCAGAAAAAGTTTTGTATAATAGTAATATCGGCATAAGAAGCTTTGTAGATTCAGACCTTAATTGCAGTGCACGATCCAACACTTATTTGCTGCATGAGCCCAGCTAATAATAACAGTGTTCTCAGCAACAAGCATATGCTGATGATTTCACAGTTTGCAAGACAGTTTGCAAGACGTTTTCCCCAAACGTCACAACTAATGCACAACAAAATATTACCAACCCAGGGAGCTTTACCTCAAAGTTGAGATTTAATCACTACTCATTCAAAATTTTCTGCTAAAGTTTCCACACGTAGAAAGTGCAGGGAGACAAACACCCTAATACATTGCCGTAAAAAGTAAAAATAGTGTCATCTGAATTACATGAATAAGGTACAGAAATATCTAGTAGACACATTCATTATCCCCATTATAATCTAGCATTGGTAAATTTCTCATCAATTTTCCCCTCCTTAAATTTTCATACATACTATGGCTTATATAATTTAAAATGTACTCATTCGCTGCTTTGTTCTACTTACTAATGATTTCCTGCCAACTCAACTTCAGCATTCCAAAATTGTCAACTGATACTTTTAAGACTGAGGATGATACCTCACATTCGTAGTTCTTATACCTCACATTCCTAGTTTAGGTCCCATTTTATTTAGGTCATTTAGCCACAATTTACTCAGTTCAGAGGATTCTTGAGGTTGCTGTGTGCAAGGTGACGTGTAAGATCTCCACTTAGGGATAGAGACTGCTATTATTTGCAATTCTGTCTGTTCTTTCCAGCCCCAGAAGACTGCAGACCCTACATAAATTTGACTTCTCTACAGACTCAATTTTTCACTGTGGTAGCTCTTTTAAGGTTGGAATTAATGGGGGAAAAAAAAGACTAGGAAATTGATTTGGTCTTTATACTTTAGTCATAGTCACCAAAAAGTAGTCCTGGCAACGAGTTTACATTTGGGCTGTAGGGGGTTGCTTGTCCCCTACTGAGGTCACTTGGCTCTAATTAGATTCAAGATATGTTGTGTATTAGTCAGGGTTCTGTAGAGAAACAGAGGTTATAGAATGAATATGCATTACAAAGGGGATTTACTAGATCTTCTTCAAGATCGAACTGGGCCGTCTGCACCTGGCGAGGCTGTGAACGCAGCAGCTGCTCAGTCTACACCCTTGGACTCCTCAGTGGGTGGTTCCATCTGGCACGGGAAGCCCATAGGATTCTTGGAGAGCTGCTGGTTTTCATTGCAGGTTGAAAGGCTGAACACACAGCATTCCAATAGCATCATCAGTAGCCGCAACAGAGTAGACGTGCTTGCCAGCAGAAGCCAAAGACAGGCAGGCAAAAAGCCATTCCCTCCAGTCCCCTTACATCTGGGCTGCTGCTGGAAGGTGCTGCCCACTCTAGGGAACAGTCCTCTTTCCTGGATTATCTCTTTAGGAAATAACCTTGCAGACCCACCCAGAGACATGTCTGAGATGATGGCAGGTCCAAGTCGACAACCAAGATTAAGCTCACAGGGAGGAAGAGGACTGTACATTTAATCCACCACCATTCTCCCAATCCACACTTAACTAGAATTCTTATTCTCAGACTTGTGATTTAATTTATTGTAAAGCCTGGTATTTCTTTTCTAATAATCTCAAAATTATAAGTTTAATTATAATTCATTCTGTTTGAATCTAATTTAAAAATCTTCTGTCTTGGTATAACAAAAGTATCTTAATAAAATAATCTCCTAAAGTTCCTGAAATTGTAGTTGGCGTTAAATAAATTGGATTTAATTTGTTCAACTTTTAGTTATAAAACACATTGTTTCTAGTTCAGAAAAAATACTTCAAAAATGAGAAAACTTGGAAATATAATGCTGAGAGTCTTGTAAGTCTACATTTATGAATAGCAATAAATTGAGACTAAATTTCTGCTACTTTATCTATTGCTGCTCTCTGAACAGGTCCTAACACTGTTGAGAAATTTAATAGAAAAAATATTTATTTAATAATCGATATAGTTATCATTTAACACAAGGTTTGTGGATATATGTCTTTATTAAAGCTTTTCAGCCCTCAGCTTTGTTAATAATGATGGGTCACTATACCAGAAACTGCCTCAGACTCTGTATCATCGCAGAGTCACAGAATTTGAAGTCAGATGTTATTAACTACATATCTCTGAATGATTTAACAGATACTAAACATAGGCTGAGCAGATACAATAAATGTAATAAAATACTTTAACTATATTGAATGTTAAATAATTGCTAATAAAATTGTGTTCTTTCAATGTTATTCAATGCTTTTGGAACTTTACTTACAGATTTTCATCAACGAAAGAACTTTATTAAAATGGGACTAGCGGAAAGGTTAGTTAGCTTTGGAAAGGATCAACATCTAACATTTACAAAGGAGATAAAACGCTCCTATTTATTCCTAGCAGCTATGTTTTCTGAACCGTTTCCAGATATACTGACGGCACCAGATGTCAGCTGTAAGAAAATCAAGCCAAAATAATGAATTTTTTAAAAAGTCAGAACAAAAAGCAAACCAAGACAAAAGATAATGAAATATCTGTTCAACTAAACAATAGTCATTGAGTGCTTAGGGTGGAAGGGATGTATTCTTTGACTCAAGAGGCAATTCTTTTTTACTTAAAAATTTAATTAAAAAGTTATGGTTTGATTAAATATAAAATAGAGTTTATATTTAAGACAATAGCCCACAAAAGAAAACACAGATGAAGTAGAGACTACTTTGCGATTTACAGTATTAAGTTTATTAACCAAGATTTAAATGTTGCTACTGAATTTATTTCCTATGTATGGCTAACGTGTTCGGCTTCTTATATGTTGATGATCTCCTTCTACGTGTCATTACAATAATTTTAGGAAAGAGACTTTGAACACTTTCTATTGCTGG
Organism: Nannospalax galili; assembly: GCF_000622305.1. Taxonomy (NCBI): domain Eukaryota; kingdom Metazoa; phylum Chordata; class Mammalia; order Rodentia; family Spalacidae; genus Nannospalax; species Nannospalax galili. The sequence goes on along the minus strand of NW_008352126.1, from coordinate 355,563 downwards.
GAAAATTGCAAGCTCTACAAAAGGCAAATCCTGTTCCACAAATTTCAAGATTCTGAAAAGATAGACACTGTGTTTCGTATTATTTTAGAAAAGAAGATTAGAGTCTAGGCAGGGTGAAATTGGAGTAGTAATGCACAAAAGTTTAGACTTGAGGTATCCAATCACCTTGTCATTGCTCAAAGACATTTTCCCACTTAATGGCTTTTAGTGTCCACAACAGTATTTATTTTTCAAGTATGGGCTTCAGTAAAGAATTGGGCTTGATGGGGGTCTTATAGGGGAAGAAACTGACAAGATAATGGATGATTCATAGTGTGCTTCCTCAATTGATTTGATTGTTCTGTATAAAATATAGACTACATTAGTTAGAGTGTATGTTATTTAGTTCACTATAATACTTAAAAGTTATTGGTACCACTTGACTTGAATGGCATGGTGATTCTGACATCAAATTAAAGGAAGAAGAAAAATTTAAAGATGCTGTCTTAAAAACGGAGTATTCCGGATCTCATGTTGACTTTGCATTGATTTAATTCTAGACTTCACATGCATGATTCCCATCAACTAGATAAATGTCATGTGAATAACGACAGTGTGTGTATTCATAATGGTCCGCAGCAAGCTTTGGCTGAGTTGTGCTTGCGCCGCATCTTGAAACGTCCATCTACATCATCAGAAAAGAACAAACTGCCTACACATATTTATAGTTTGATCAAATTCAAGGTGTTTCATTTAATCAGGGATCAAAGAAATCTGTAAGGGCGCATCCACACATAACCCATACCTTCCTCTTCCATTAAAAAGAAAAAAGATACATATTTTTTTATCCTGTCAACGAAATGGCAACAGAGCTACACAGTTAAAGGAAATAGATGCTAAGCACAGGGGAACTAGAGGCCAAGACACACCAGGACCACACGGTTGGGCAAACACTGTAGTCAAAGCCGAAACCAAATGTATACATTTCTATTTTTATGTGTAATCCCACATACATTTTATTTTCAAATGATGAAATCAAATTTATATATGTATAATATGGATAATGCATCCTGATGAATCAATACACAGAAAGAATTATCAACAAACAAGTTTTCTGGCTTCAGAGGTAATATATTTTATGAATATATCTTACAAATATTTGGATGACATTCTGATTATTGACAGCTTAGAAAATATCATTTTATTAGGAAGTACAATAAGAAATAATAGAAATTATTTAAGAGTAATAATTGGTCCTTATTACATTAAAACCATATGATTGAACCATCTTACCCTAGGTATGATTGTTTTTAATTCATAGTTAATTTTGTCTTTGATTTATAGTTATGTATGAAATATTTTTATCTATCCTATCATGTCAACATAAATAAACTTTGTGTTCCTTACATGTGATAAGAAGAAATAGAAGAATTTTCCATGATAAAGGGCAAGTCTTTCTACAAATACAAACTTTTGGAACATCTTTTCGCAGTTAGCTTACCTAATGTCAATTGTGTCTGCGTTTTTATTTTGAATACAAATGTTTTTCCCTCATTTGAACTCAGTAATTCTTTTACATTTGATTGATTTTCTGTAGTATATTGTTTCGATTCACTTCATCTTTTCTCTATATACTTTATCGTCCCTATCTTGGGGATTACAGTCAGAATCCTCAACTCATAATTATCTATTCTGAGTTAAAGTCATCTCAGTTCCAATATTTTACAAGAAACATGGATACCTCCTTGCTAATGCTCTATTTGTTCTTCTATCAACCAACCTACTATATATTTTGTGGTCATTAAAAAATTTTTGTAATCATTATTTTACATATTTGTCTTAGCTAACAAGGGAAAGAAAAAGGCGTTAAAAATAAAAATACTGTAGCAGCATCTTTTTAATTAAAAGTCTTTCTCAAATATCTTATTATCCATATTTTCTATTGTGGGGATTTTTTGGACTCAAAGACTATTTTGTATTCATAAAAGTTACGAAAGACAACATTTCATCTTTCAGGAATTAATGTTCAATTTATCAATGCTATAATTTTGATTTCTGTATGATTTTAATGTGCTTAAGAAACAATTTTAATTTTGAAGGAGTATTTGCATAACATATGTTTGATTTCAAATGTGATTCATTTTAAACTTTAAATTTCATTTACACATGTAATATTTTCAATTACCTTCTAAATTACTTCAATTGTCTAGCCCAAATAAAACCTTCCTGTGTGTTTAAATGATTCATAAATCCAATAAAGTAAATTTATGAATATGCTTCGTATAAGTTCTCCCAGAGTTTGATACTGAATATAAGCTTAATTAGATTATGTCTCTGAATCAGAACACCAAAACCAGTTATTTATTAGCAATTAGAAACCTGTTCCCCCAATATGCCAGACTCTTCCAAAGATAACATGTTCATAAAATATCACAAATTTGAGTGAAAATACAGATAGCCGTGTGGAGAGATGAGGCCTAATGAGCATGTGTTAGTTAGGTCATAAGTGCTCTCCCTCCTGGAGTGATTGACCTGGTTGCTGTCGCCACATTGCCCTCCCAGTAGGTTTGTTGTGGCTGTGGTGGGTTTGCCACAGTTGTCAGTGGCCTTTCTCTCCCTCTTGTTCCGTCCTGTGTGCCCACTTCCTGCCATAGGATATTGTAGCAAGAAGGGCTCTCACCTTGTACTGGGGGCTGCTAGACCCTGGAAACCCCAGCCTCAGAACTGTGAGAAATAAACCAGGACTCTTTAGGGATGACCCGTATAGTCTTCATCTTATAAGCTACCACCAATAAACTTTCAGACTTAATGTCAATTAAAGTGCCTTTTCTAAAGCAAACTAGCCTTTAGCTTGGTTTTGTATGACACAGTTCTTTTTAATTAATTGACCTTTCCTGCTTTCTAATTGTTTACTTAGGGATTATAAACTCCAAAAGTGATTGTTCTGGGAGGTTATGAAATCAACATCCATGGACCATTTGCACAGTTTAACATTTGCATATACTTATTTTTTTCTGTCTAGCCACAGAAAGCTGATATTCTCAACTAGATTCTTCAGCTATTTATATATATAAAATCACTTCCATTGACACAAAGCTGTCTGAATGTTATGACACCCTAAAATAAGTTACTTAACTTTCCTATTTAACGTGATGGAATCTTAAGTTCATATATACTTTTTGACTTATACAACTTTACAGGCATTTTTTATGTGTATGATTGTTTTGCATGCATGTATGTACGTGCACCCATGCAGGCAATGCCCACAGAAGCCAGAAGATTCCCTGGAACTAGGATTATAGACAGTTGTGAGCTGCCATCTGGGTGCTAGGACCTGAACCCAGATCCACTGCAAGAATACGCAGTGCTCTTCACCACTGACCCATGCCTCCTGCCCCTTTGCATCACTTCATAGTGACACTCAAATGAGTTTGAAGTATTTTATGATAGCTTTGTATTTTATCATTCATCTTGAGGTAATTCTGCTAGTGTAATTGAGAGCTGAAGAGACAGCTGGGAGATCTGAGGAAATGGAACAAGCTGACAATTCCTGAGATTGTTGCTGGATTAAAAAAAAAAAAAAACTCACTTCTTAAATAGTGGACTATATATAACTTTCCTTTGAGGTCCCAATATTTAATTTGAAGGTTGGAAATATGAGGTACATGTTGGGTAAATGTGGCATGAAGAGGAGAAAGAGAGCTGCCACTTCCTGTGGGGCACCCACAGCTGTCACTTATCACCCCTACCTTATGCTCATTACACTGGGCCTGACATAGCTGAACATGGAAAAGTTCCCACAAATTATGATAAATAAACGTCCTCTGTTCCATGAAAGGTTTAAGTATGGTTATTATGAACAGGGATATCTTCACTTCATGGTATTTTATCTGTTTCTGACTCTAGCCTTGTGCGTCATCCTGGCCTTCCACACACTTGGGTATTCAGTAAAGTTCCCGGGGGTGGGATGGATTCAAGGTGGCACGTTCAGTTCTCTTCCCAGAGATCTTTCATACTCATTTCCCCCACTTTGCTCTTTATGTTTTTATTTCAAAAATTGCTCATGTGCATTCTTCCTCTAATCTAAAAATTTGCTGAATCCTTATGTGCGGTCCTACACACTGATCTAGCTCTTTTCTTCTAGTATGAATAGTTGAACTTTTTTTCTGCAATCTACATGAGGCTTCTGGAAAAAAAACTCTCTC
>NW_008352126.1:349428-351140 GCF_000622305.1 Nannospalax galili | reverse complement strand
TTTTTGGGGTTTGTGTGTGTGTCTGTGTGTCTGTGTGTGTGTGTGTGTGTGAGAGAGAGAGAGAGAGAGAGAGAGAGAGAGAGAGAGAGAGACCTGATCTCTCTGTAGCCCCAGCTGGCCTGGAACACACTTTGTAGACCAGACTGGACTTGATCTCAATGATCTACATGCCTCTGCCTCCCTAGAGCTAGAATTGAAGGCATGCACTACCATGCCCAGCTTATATACAAAGTTTTGCACCTATAGACATGCATGTTTGCTTATATAATTTTATGAAGGATAATATTATATCAATGATATTTTATACTCTTCTGGGCATAGCAAAGTTATCATGTGAAGGACAATCAAAATATTTGTAACATGTTGTTTAAACAAAATATGCTCACATTTGTAAGCAAGTGAAGGAACTATGATTTGTTCTCTTAAAATAAGAAAATGATATAGGGAACCTCTGAATGGTCTAATGAGGGAAACGTGTTCCATTTCATTGCAATGTTAAGAATAAGGACAACATTATTTAAAAAAAAATTGTAGATAACATGGCATCAGAAGGATGCTCTCATGTGTAAGGAAATCATGACCTTCTCTTCTGAACACATGACCCACAGATTCACTTAAACTCCGCTAAAAGAGAATGTATGGCATTCTTTAGAAGTTATGATGCGCTTGAGTCACTCTGGTCATTCTAAACTGACTTGTCATCACAGGGGAAAACTGTTTAAAATGGAACTGATGTGAACATCAAATGAAATACTTGCTTTCTCTCATGTTCTATTTTTAACCAGTCATCCAGTAAGTTTATTTATTGTAGTGGACTAGGTCATTAAATTCAGAGATCTCACATCATCTATAAAATAAATAGGAACGGCTATAATACTGCTGAATTATTTGCAAGACATGTGGCTCGAGCTTTTCCACAGTATTTTCACAAGGGCAAACAATTTCTGTGAAGAATTGCATTGTAATTTTCATGGAGATTTTGTTGTTTCTGTACATTGCTTTTGGTTGGATGGCCATTTTCACAATATTAATCCTATCAACCCATGAGCATAAGAGGTCTTTGCACTTTCTCATATCTTCTTCAATTTCCTTGGCAGCGTTTTAAAGTTTTCATTGTATAAGTCTTTCATTTCCTTGCTTATATTTCTCTGAAGACATTTTTGAGGCTTTTGTGAGTATGGTTATTTTCCTAATGTCTTTCTGAGCATATTTGTCATTTGTATATAGAAAGGATGCTGATTTTTGCATGTTAATTTTGTATTCTGCTATTTTGCTGTATGTGCTTATCAGCTATAGAAATGTCCTTGTGGTTTTTTTCAGGGTCTTTTATGTTTTAAGAGTCAAACTATATGCACATAAGGATACTTAGTTGTTTTTTTTTTTTCCCTTTCCTGTGATCTTCTCTTGTCTGACTATTCTAGCTAAGACTTCAAGCACTCTACAGAGCAGGAGTGGAGAGAGTGGACATCTTTGCCTTATTATTGATTTGAGTGGAAATGCCTTTAGCTTTTCTTGATTCATCGTGATATTACCTGTTAGCTGGTTTATATTATTTTTATTACGTTAAGATTTGTTCACTGTGTCCTCAGGACTTTTATCATGAATGTTGTATTTTATCATAGGCCTTTTCTGCATCTAATGAAATGATAATGAGGCTTTTGTCTTTTCCTTCACAGGTGGATGTTAGATTTGAGTCTTTAGACATGTGTTTT
>NW_008352126.1:329486-349228 GCF_000622305.1 Nannospalax galili | reverse complement strand
TTTAAAAAAGATCTCCACTTCGTTGTCAAAACACACAGTTTCATACAGAAAAATTCATTTCAGGGCTCTTGACATTGAGACATTTTCACATGCATTTCTAATCTCTATATACTTGACTATCACTGGTCACAGTCACCCACCTTCTGAGCTCCTCGGCATCTGAGCATGAATACAAACTCGTCAGATAGACAGCCTTCCTCTCCCACTAAAAATCAGGCAGCTAGCAGGAGACCACGAAGAGGTGTTTCAAAGGAAAGGGAGAGAGCCCAGGTTATACAAAGAGAAAAAAGGGAATAATGGAGGAAAGGGCGGATGAGGGAACACGGAAAGGAATAGCTAACATTAAAGACCTTTCGAAACACCATATGGAAACCTGCTACCGGACGAACTGCATAAAACATGTAAATGCACATGCGTAAATGGAGTTACCCTATAACGGGGCTGTAGGGACAGTGCATCTCTAAGACACCCTAGGCTATGAAATTAAAAGTCAAGTGCAAGATTTGGGTTACTTTTTGAGTTGTTTTGTAGGGGATGCCTTGATCAGTGTGGTTCCATAGACACCCTCCACCTGAACGTGACAAGCTATTGCCATTTATCTTGATTACTCTCCAGAACTTAACGATAAGACCAGTTGCTGAAGATATCATATACTTGAGTCATAGGACATGGAAGAATCAACCTGACTCTGATCTTGAAGCTTCATCTCTATTGGCTAACTTTCATAGTGCTTAAAAGATCTAAGCACATACCAGGACAGAAAAGCAATCAACAATCTTGCCCTGCAAACCTTTGTACATGTCCCCAATCTATAATAATGGCCTAGCAAGATATATCTGCTGGTGAAACTGTGACACAAATGTTAGAGGAGTAATGACTTCTTTCTAATTGGATTTAAAGCTCATGCACAAGAATGAACTCGTCTGGTACCCTTAAGTGAACTAAAAGCCCATAGGCCTTAGGGGAGAACATAAAACTATTATTCTATTAAGTAAATGTAGTATTAAAATGCCCCTTAAGGGGGTGGAGAGATGGCTTAGTGGTTAAGAACACTGGTTATTCTTGCAGAAGACCCAGGTTTGAATCCCAGTACCCACATGGCAGCTGACAACTGTCTGTAACTCCACTCTCAGGGGATCCAACACCCTCTTCTGACCTCCATGGGCATTGCACCACATGGCTGAACTTACCTACACGCAGACAATACATGCATACACATAAAATAAAAATAATAAAATTAAAATGCCCCTTAAGTTATTATAATTATACCAATAGATTAGTATATCTTTAAATCCTCATAAGATAAGCTTGTTTTTGCAGCAGATAGTGATTAACACAGAGACCCATAACTAACTGTTCAATGTGCAGAATGTAAGAGGCTGGAGTGCTTGCTTCTCAATAGGAGATCTATACCACACTCCATTTCTCAAGGTCATTATGAAGGAGGAGAACCAAAATTATTGAAAGTATCTATTGAAACATTCTTTGCCTGACATTACAGGACTGTTACACACATTAACCCTCAGTGACTGGGACTGCATACAAAATGTCAAGGAACCAAAACACCAGCATAGATGGAGAAGGGAGTCACAAAGAATCCCATCCCTAGCTAAGGAGGTAGTGAAGTTGATGGCTTCTGGAGGAGAGTAAGATTTCTTCAGGGTTGCAACCCCTGATCAGCTGGCTACACGTTCTCCGGATAGATGGTCTCACACTCATGCACTCAGAGGTAGTACTAAGTGGCCTCGACGGATTTTCAAAGAAATAAGTACATGGAGTCAGGAGAAAAAGCAGTTCGGAGGATAGGGGAGGATCTGGAAGGGAGAGAATGTGTTTGATCAAAACACATTATATGCATACATAAAATTCACAAGCAATAAAACATTAATTTAAAGGGGGAAGGCAATCTACGCATGGCACAGACTTTATTTGAAAACCTCTGTACACGTTGAACCAAGACAGTGAGCTATTGGACAGCAGAGCGCATCATTACATGGAGCACATATTTCTTCTAACAACATGAAATGTGACACATGGTCAACGCTGAGTGAGCATTTATAAAAATAAGGCTATCCTCCTCATTAGAGAAATCATGGTTAGTTAGGGAACATTAAGATGGTCGTGCCTTCTAGGATAAGGTTGGAGTGTATGGAATTGTGAGGAAATAGTCTCAGATTATTCTAAATTTTTGGTTAATTTTTAAAGACAAGTAAATACATGGATGATCAAAATGTTGAAAGTCTCAGAAGATAAGATTAGTTGGTGGAAATATGTGTGTGACTATTTTGAGATTGAACTCATTTCCAACCATTGAGTCTGAAACAACAGCAATAGAAGTTGACAAAATTCAAAGTAATAGGTTTATTACAGCAAATTCTTCTGTATTAATAGTAATTAGCCGTCTGCATCCTTCATATCAGAATCAGAAACTCACAATAATTCTCTGCTCACTAAGGCATGCAAAAGCTATTATTTACTCATTAGCATATTAGTGTTGTTTCTTTAATTACCAAATTCTGAAATGTAAGTTATCAGAAGCTTTCTTTCAGGCTATCAAATATTTACTTGCTCATAGATTGATTATTTTTAAATTTATATTCTAGGGAGAAAAACGATTTTTTGGAGACAGTCGTAGCATCCAACTTTTTCTGCAAGGAGAAAATAGATTCACCACCAATGATTATGTGACATCACTCACTCCAAAATACAATAAAAGTTTATATTTATTTCATATCTGAAATGTCTGGCATAGATTCTTTTGAAAGGCAGGAAGCTTATAAAAGCCAAAAGCTCCTGGAGAAGTGCTAAATGCCGTAATCCAACCTGTCATAATGGTATTGCTGTTTAAAGATATTGCCCGAAAAGAAGATTTAGGAAACTCTTGAGTTGGTAAAGCAAAATGCTCCACTTTTCTCCTGGGGCAATCAAAGTGATACAATTTCAGTCCTAAGTATAGAGGTGTATATTTGGGGGTGGAAGCACGAGACAGTAACTTTTCTGGATTTATTAACCTTCACTTCTTTCCTTCAAAAATTTACTTTTCTATGTTGTAAAGAGGACAGAGAAGGTATGTATTAAGAAACTTTCCAGCTCACGTACTCATTATAGCCATAATTATTTTCTGACAGAATCAATCATACAATTTTAGGACCTAATACTAAATAAAAATGTGAGAATATTCAAATTTTTAAGAATTTCAAGGTTGCATACTCCAAATTCAGGGCTCCTCTGAGAACAGGGTTTTGTCATCACAAGGTTGCACATAATGAGAATTTAGCCATTACATACTTTGATATTCTAAGTCCATAACTGAAGAAAAATGTACTCAGAGGTGAATGGCTTGCTTCTCACCAAAAGTGATATAAGCATATAGAAATTATGAGTTTCTAACTTCAAAAAGATATTATGGGTGCTGCTTTTACTTAAAACATGCCTATGTCCTAAAAGCTAAATAAATGAGTGTTTTGAGTAGAGAAAAATATGGACAGATATTTCAAAGATTTTTAATAGTCAGTGATGTATATAACAGAGCTATCAATTATTCACTGGACAGATAAGATATGGATACCTACTTCAGAAATACACATAGTGTCTTGCAAAATGTAAGCAACAATTAGTTGAAAAAGGAAGGCTTATATTCTCTGTGTAGGAGTAGAAATGTAAATGAATAAAGTCAATTTAGATCATTCAAACCTCTTCTCTGGTCTAGTAAAAAGGATCGTTTTCCCAAAATTCTTTTTGGTGGTCATAACAACCGTACTTCTCTGGACTTATAGCCTGAACTGTCCTATCTCCAACTCTTCCCCTGATCCATTTCAAACTAAAATTCTCTTCTCTCTTTACAGTCTTCACAGTTGAAGCAGGACCTTAGCTAACTACCTGCCCCTCAGAAGCACACATACTCTTGTGTACAGATTTCCAAACTCAACTCACCCTTCAAAGTCTAAGCAAAATTCCATTTCTAAGATGTTTTCCTGATGCTCAATTGCACTTATCATGTACTCTGGTTTTCTAGTCTCAATTTAGTTATTTTTCTATTGTGGTGGGCATCATTCTACATTAGTTCCCAACTAATTGTGCACAAATATGTCATTGTCTAAAATTGTATTGAGTTCAAAAAACTCACCAAATCTGTGCAGTAATTTTTGCTTTTTACTAACCATTATGTCTCACTAAGCACCATGACATAGCCTTGCCTCCTAGACCTTGAGTAAAATGAATTATTTTTTACAAATTATTTTTATATATATCAGAAAAAAAAATTTTCTTTTCAAAGTTATAGAATAAATGAAATCAAGACAAGTCTTAATACCCAAACTTACAAATTCCACCGTGTCTATGGGTATTAGGTTTTCTTTTTTAATTGAGAGTTTTATACATGCACATTATTTTGATCAAATCCACCACTCAGACCCTCTGCTCCAATACCTCCAAATTCCATGCATTGTTTTACAGTTTCTTGTGTTCTTTCTTTTTAAACCCACTGCATTCACTTAATGCTGCAAGTAGGTGCATGACTGGATCATGGGTCCAGGGCTTCAGGGGCTACATCCCTGAGGAAAACCGACTGTCCCTCTCCCAGCAGCCAACATTGTCAATAGCTCTTCAGCAAGGGGTGGGACTTTATGATCCCCTCTCCATCCATGAAAGGATTTTGTCTGGTTTGATCTTTTTCAATTTTATAAGCAGTCCCAGCTATGATGAATTAATTTGTGCAACAGCCTTTCGTGTGTGAAACACTGATTTGCTGTACTCATCCACTATTTCTGTCCCCCAGCCCTTCTGCCCCTCCATTGGGAAGATGAAATGAATTATAGATGTTCCAGGTAAGGCTGAACATGTTGCAGTCTTTTATTCTCTGCTCATTGACTAGTTGTGGGTCTCTTTATTAATCAGTATCAATGCAAATGAAGCTTCTTAATGGGTTTTCTATCAGAATATTTGCTCAAGTGCTAGAGAGAGACATAATAATCTTTAGTCAGTTTCTCAAATTTCTATGTACTTTCTTATGAACCTGAGGACACAGTTAAGAGATGTATACATCATCTTGCATACAAATTTTCCTTTACATTTACTATCCCAGGCCACAAATCAGATCCATATTTTTGCAGCATGTCCATTTGTGTTTTGTTTTCTTAATTCTTTCAGAAATTTCATGGTGTTCTCTTAGATCTCAGGAAACAAAAATTATAATTCCTGATGATCTCATAACTTCATAAAAATATCCCAAATGTTATGATAATATTGATATCTGATTCATTCAACCAACAAATATTAATCCCAAAAGACCAAGTTAAAATACTTTTTCCAAGCCTGGAGAGATGACTCAGTGATTAAGAGCACTTGCTGTTCTTGCAGAAGACCTGGGTTCAAATCCCAGCACCCACATGGTGGTAACAGTCATGGTATCCGATGTCCACTTCTGTCCTCTGTGCTCATTGCACAACACGAATGCGCTTATATACATCAGGTAATACACTTATACACATAAAATAAAAATAAATAAATAATAAACACATAAATTTTAAAATATTTTAAGCAAATAATTAATTTAAAATATATATCGGTGAAAAGAGATACAATATTGATTGATTAAAAACAAGAAAACTTAGAATCAGGGTCGCATTACCACATGATGGCGTTTTTTAAAGATTATGAACACTCTATTTAAAATGACTTACTAGGAATTGACTTTCATAAGCCCATCAGAAATGTTCATTTAAAAAATGATTTATTGTTTTTATTTTGTGTGTATGCCTGAATGTAGGCCTTCATGTTGTGCAATACCTGTGGATGTCAGAGAGGACGCTGGATAGCCTACAACTGGAGTTGTAGATGGTTGCTAGTGCCACGTGGGTGCTGGAAATGGAGCCCAGGTCCTCTGCAAAAGTAGCCAGTACTCTTAACCACTGTGCCATCATCTCTCCAGTCCCTGAGAAATGTTCATTAAACAGAGTGCAGTTTCACGCAACCACAGTAGGGGGAGTATGCATGTTACTTAATCTACATTCGTTCTTATAACTGAAATATCTTCAGTAACCAGTGTTGTGGTTTGAAAGTGAAATGTCCCCAGGTTGTATACTTGGTTCCCAGCTGTTGACACCGAATGGGAAGGTGTCAGAACCTTGAGAAAGGGGACCCTCGCTGGAGGACTTGGGTCATGGGGGGGTGGGATGTAAGAGGCTTGGAGTTTTATGGCCTGTGCCCACTTCCTGTCTCTATTCCTGACTGCACATGCAATGTGACTGGCAGCCTCCCTTACCTACTGCCAAGCCTTCCTGTTCATAATAATATATCCCACAACTATAAGCCAGTTAAGCGTTCCCTCCTCAAGTGGTTTATTTATTCTTTTGTTTTGTTTTGTTTTGTTTTGTTTTGTTTTGTCATAGCAAGTACAAAATTAATGGCAGGAGATCAGCACTGATCAGTGCTGCTGCTGTGGAAGCATGACCACATGGTTCAGATCCTTGGAACTGGTTCATGAGGTTTCAGAGGGAACCATGTCTGTATGGGGAACTGTACTAGAGACCACAGAGGTTGCCCTCTAACAACAGCAAAATCTGACTGAGTGCTGTAATGTCCTGAGAATTTAAGTGAGGCTGAGACTGTAAAAGCAAAGGCTTAAAACTTTTTATTTTTTTGAGAGGGGTTTTCTACAAGGTAAGATAACAGGCAGGAAAGCGTTTAGACTGTAGAACAGACTGCTGCTCACTGCTATTAAACAGGTCTACACTGAAAAAGAGCGAGTAGAGCATAAAGACATAAAAATGTGCAGTTTGTCAAAGAAAGGAGCTGGAGTGAGATGAAAGTTTTAGTCAATGCATGTAGAGCAAAAAGAGGTGGAATGTGTCCTGTGACTTTTCCTGGGAAGGTGTGAATGGCCATCTGTTTATCCCAGATAGGTCTACCGACCAAGGAAATAATTTCACTCAAGTTTCACACAGTGTCTCTCAAAGTGTAAGCATCAATAGTTGAAATGGGAAGGTTTATATTCTCTACGTAGGAGTAGAAATGTCTGAGACCTTAATTATGTAAATGAATAAAGTCCACTTCTCAGATCATTCAAACCTCTTCTCTGATCTACTAAGATGTGTCATTTTCCAAAATCTCTTTTTGGTGGTCAGCTACAACAGACCGAGGAAACAATCTCATTCAAGTTTAACGTGGTAAATGTTTCCCTTCATTGGAATTACTTCTATGACTATATATGGTAGGGGCTACTTGCCGAATATGGATGACTCAAGGGAAGTCACATCACCAAAATGCCCACCCCAGCCAAAGTGATGACAAAATGACGTCTCATGAAACCTATTTCTCAAGAGGTCTCTGCTTGACTTACAAGCACCTTGGTGGGATGGGTTGCAGGGGGCAGATAGTTTTCTCTCCCCAGCACATTATTACTAATTTTACAACCCTGTGGAGTGGCCTTATGAATTTTGTAAGCTGAAAGAAGAGCTTCCTCAGACTTCTATGTTTACTTCCTGAGCACTTCCATCTGTCTCCCTCAAGGACAAAATTCTACAATTAGGCAATACTCACACAACAAATTGGTAAACAGAAACCTGCTCCAAAATAGGACAATGATACTTTTGCTATGTAAGGGTCCCAAGTGGCGTCCCCAAACTGTAATAGCCAAAGTAACTCCATACTCTTCACTTCGTACAAAGCAGCCACTTTAAACTTCAAAAGCTAGAAAAACAGCCAGCTCCAAGGTTAAGCACCTGAGCTTAGCTGCTTCCCCTTAGAAGAGTGCTTTCTTTGGAGTAGCTGACCTTGGTCACCTCCCAGACACTGTAGCTGTGCTTCTGCCTGGCCAAGAAGCCTAAACAACAATAGTAATGAGGAAGTGCCTTACTGTCAAGGGCTCTATACCTCTGTTAAGAGAAGGACTAACAAGCTTGTTCTGGCTTCTGTGGTTTGCTTATCTGCTAAACCTGGGCTGTCCTGACCCTACTCAGGACCACCTGGCATTACTCACGTGGGATGAAATTCCTATGGTATTTGTGGTTTTCGCCTTTTTTAAGCTAGGTTCACCCTCCCCTCAGGGCCGTGGGTCCTGAATCTGACTAAGGGACCATGGACAGCTATAGCACTAATAAATCTGACCAATTAAAATTTGAATCAGCGGTCTTTTCACGGTGGTTTCAAACTTCGTAACACCTGAGGGAAAAAATCCTCACTCATCAAAGGTTCCAGCTTTCTAAACTTGTGAAAGTGCAAGTTTGTGTGAAAGGAGAGAACATAGATTGAAAAAGGAGATCTGTGCTCTGAAAAGCAACTTCCTGGAAAGTACTTCCCCATGGTCAGCCCATAGTGTTATTTACGTGACACTGATTTTGCAGGCAGGAAAGTTTGGAAAATTCAAAATTAAGGAGGTTCTGGGATTTTGTTCCATGATTTCAGAAAGCCGGCCGATGTGTGGAAGGGTTAGAGTCCCTTTGCAAAGTTTGGGGAGGTCGTACGAAGCAGGGAAGTAAAAGCTAAGTTGCAAAGAGTCTCCAGGATGTTGGACGTCCCAGAGCTGAGGGATGTCCATGGAGGAAAGCTACACGCAAGGAGTGGAGGCCTACTCAAGAGAAAGCTTGTATGTGCTACAAGGCAGGAAAAACTGAAGATCTGGGGCTGCCTAATCCGGTTAGACCTCAGATGATTTCTTCATAAGTCACAAATGCCTGACAGAACTGTAGCCTCGGCTGAATGAACAAAACTTCCCAGAAAAACTGTATCTTAAACCCAAACTCTCCGCAAAGGCTTACCAGCTGATTAGAACTTGAGTGATTAAGGAGAGTTTGCATTGTTGCAGGTCAAAGCCTGTTTACAATTTATCTTAGGCTGTCTTTAGCCCCCTAAATGGCCACTCCTTGCCCACCTCTGTTTCTGACTTAACACCTGGTGATCAAAAGATTAAACAACAACAAAACTCCTTTAGGAATGTATTAACAAAGCTCTAACTCCCACCAACCAAAAGGCTAAGAATGATAGCCAGTAGCATCTGAAACACAGAGCTGAGATTTCTCTTTTGCTGGGACTATGGATGTGCATCATATAACTCAAATTGAGTTTGTTAAAAATATAGAATCTCAAATTAATTAGATATATTAAAAATACAGAGAAGATTTTTCACATAAATAAATTTAGAAATGGTAGGTGAAATATTACAACTTGTGTCACAGAGGAACAGAGAAATTCATAGGAGACATTTAGAAATTTTGATTGTGTAGGAGTTTACAGTTAAGAAATTGCCTTGTGTTTCAGAAGGACTTGAATTTGGATTTTTAAACAGTGTAGGAATTGTCAAAGGTTGTGGGAACTTTTGAAGTTAGACTGAATATATTTCACATTGTAAGGTGGCCACGAACCCAAAGGGTCAATGAATTGAAGGCTATGCCTTTAAAATGGTAGTTTTGTGTATCAAACTGACAAAAACAGAGTTATGCTAGTCAATACTTATAACTTGACAGAACATAGAATCAATTAAGGAGGCAAGCCTCTGTGTTCACGGGATTATCTTGATAAGGTTGTTTGAGGTGGATTACATTTTTGTATTGATATAATCATTCCTGTTATACATCCATTCATACCCTTGTTTCTGGCAGCGTCTGCCTAGTCCAGCCCACTGTAAGCCACTACGTATACCAGTCTCAATCTCACACAGATCTGCCCTCAGCAAATTTTTTACATATGACACAAAGTAGAGTTGACCACAGCAAAACTAACCTACTAAACCTGAAACTAAAAAGCTTCTAAATAGCAAGAATATGAACAAATTACAAGGCAGACAATAGAATGTAAGGCAATGTATGTCATATGTCTGTCAAGGGGTTAATACCCAAAGTACAGATTTGAAAATCGTACACATTAATGTCAGAAATAATGAACCAGAGTAAAGATGGACAAGGGTTTGAACAGATATATAATCTGAAGAAGGCAATTAAGTAGCCAATAAAATACCAAATTCAAACACAAATTACAAAGATATCCTCTCAGACCCAAGAACATGGTCATTATTACAAATGTGATAATAACAAGCAATATAAGGTTGTACAGAAATTTAAACTCTTTTTTCCCATTGATTGGAATGTAAATTGTATGACCATGTTGGGAAACAGAATGAAGGTTTATCAAAACTTAAAATAGGACATCTATTTGACACTGGAGGTGCAATTCAGGGATACAACACTTGTCTAGCATAGCATGCATGGGGCACTGGGTTCAATGCTCAGCAACATTTACATATAACACTGTATTATCCCATTACTAGTTATATGTCCTGGTTGGAGTCTAATATTAACTTGATGCAACCTAGAGTCATCTTGGAAGAGAGAATCTCAATTGAAGGATTTTCTTGGTCAGATTGGCCTGTGGGCATGACTGTGGAGATTGTCATGATTGATAATTGATATAGGAGAACACAGTCCACTGTGGGTGATGCCTTTCCTGGTCAGGTGGCCCCAGGCTGCCTAAGAAAGCCAGCTGAACATGAGCCAGTGAGCAAGCCAGTAAGTAAGTTCCCCCATGGTTTCTGTTTCAGTTCGCTGGATTTTCCTGTCTTGACTTCCCTCAGTAGTGACTTGTGACCTGAAGTGTGAGCTAAATACCCCCTGCCATGCCGTAAGTTGTTTTTGATTAGAGTGTTTTATCATAGCTAAAAAATGATAAAACTAGAATGGTTTAAAATGAGAAGGTAAAACAAACTTGGACTCCCATGTGGATTATAGCACTGTATGCACAGTTGAGGCCTACCAATAGATGAAATAGCACTGCATATGAGTACGAAGAAAAATTACACAGCTATACAGAAAAAAAGGAAATTCTGTCATTTGCAGCAACATGGATAGGCACGAAAACATACTGTGTGGAATAAGTCAATCTGGACAGACATATGCTACACATATTCTCTTACAGAAAGTATCTAAAATAGTCAATCAGAGAGAAGCAGAAAATAGTGACCAAGGCAAGAGAAGAGGGTTTGCGACAATATTGTTCAAGAGATATGAAGCTAATATTGTTCAAACTAAGTAAGTTTCAGCAGCTTGCTGCATCACACAGGCTTATAGATGACAAGAAAATAATGTGGCCTTAATTGAAGTTTGTAGGCCTTATGCTGTGTTCATAGCAGAAAACAATAGAAGAGGACCAAGGAAAGCTCTATTAAGTAATGGAAAATTTACCTACCATGATTATAATGATGCAAGAATATACATGTGTCTAGGCTGACAAGATTGCATTATTAATTAACCACAGTTTACACACACACACACACACACACACACACACACACACACACACACACTTCCGTTATATGTCTGGAAAAGGAAGCTCCTGGACAGTCAACATCTATATACTCTTCAAGGAATTCCACTACATTTGAACAAGCCTGGCTTTTTCACCTTTAGTGGAACGTATAGTTGTATATATATGCAGCTATAAATAGATGGAAGTGTTACTTGGTTGTAGAATAGAAGTAATCCTGTCACATGCTACATGCTGGATGAACTCTAAGGACATCGTGCTCAGTGAAATAACCCAGTCACCAAATAATGAATACCCTCTGATTTAACCTGGATAAGTTGTATGAAGTAGCCAATATCAATGCAGTTGTTGCCAGACAGGGACTGGGGCAAGAGGCCAGAGAAGAGACAGTGTGATGGATGTAACAATTTGACCCTGCAAAATGAAATCATTTCAGAGATCTGTAGCGCAGTATTGTACATAGAGTTAAAATACTGCGTGTTGTTCTTAAAAAAATACATGAAGACAGGCTTCTGGGACCTTGGTCTTATGAATCCACAGGAATGGTGTCAGGAGGCACAAGGTCCATGCAAACTCAAGCAGATGAATAGTCAGCATAGAACTGTGAAAAGGACAGTAGTCCTCAGCCTTAGCTGGAGAACTACTGGCAGCTGATCACAGCTGCATAAATGAGAGTTGATCTTCTTTAAGGGAGAGACTCAAATAGGTTGACTAGACCTCAGTGGATTAACTTGCTCTGAGGAATATCTGGGTTCACTAACTTGACTCAATAGCCCTTAATATATATGGTAGAATGCATGCAATCTGGTGTGTTGGGCTATGCAGAGGGGTCCATATGGGAGAGGGGGTATAAAGATGATTAAGATCTTTTATTTGAAATGCACAAAACAATTTAAAAAATAGATATATAATTTGTAGTATTATTTTAGTATTTTTAGGAAAGTATTGTGTAGAAATTACTTTTACTTTTTAAAGTGGACAGACTCTTGAATAATGACTTTTGATTAGCCTTGGGAACCTCAATTTGGAACTCCACCCAAAACATTAAGGGCATATCAAACCACTGAAAGGCTCTGGAGGCATGAGGATGATAAAGAATGCTTTGTGATAAGGGTGCATACTAAGTTCCCCAACTGAAGCTGGCGAAACCATTTTGAATAAAATTATGGATGGGGCCTGGTTTGAGGGCACAGTTCCAGAGCCCAGTTCCAGGCACAGGACCAGGAGCACAATCCCTGTTCACAGGCAGTTCCAAGAACTATATGGGAGAATGAGCATCCTCAGACTTCAGACCCACTTTTAAGAATTAAGTTTAATGTTCAATGTGTTTTGTTATTGTTTTGTTTTCAGTTCATTATAATATGGGTCTATTAATGTTGCAGTATTGTTTGTTTTTATTTTAGTTTTCAGTATCTAGAACGGTGCCTGGCAAATAATGAACTTTCAATACAAGCATCAAAAGAGAAATATTAAACACTGAAAAGGAGAGAATCAGAAAGGATAGTAAATATAAATACAGTTTTAATAAACTTTGATTGACACTTGATTTTCATGTTTGCTCTGAAGTTTAAAGAATCTCTACATTTACCATGGGCATTCCAGAGTTAACTAGAGAATGTGGTATCAAACTTTTGCTTTCTAAGCACTGTTAATGAACATAGATTTGAATTTTTAATGGACCCTGAACAGAGTAATTCCTTTATAACTGTAGATCCAAGTGTAAACTATAATAAACTAATCAACATTTAAACAATCTATATCTTTCTTAAATGTCTTAAATTTAATCATGAAGTTTTGACGTGCTAGAGCATATCACAGCTACCTCTGAGTAAAGCTGCCTGATTCTTGGTGTCCATTTTAAGGTCAAGCGTGGACCTGAATTGGTAAGGACCTGTTCGGTCCAAATTCTATAGAAAGGGTGTTCCAGAACAAGGGCCAGGTATTTGTTTTAGTAAAACAGTATATCAAGCATAAACTGGGGAATAAAAGTTAGTTCCTTAACTTACTAATTTTGCCTTTTCCCGTCTCTAGACCTAGACCAATGCACACAAGCATAAGCAGGTATGTTATAATTTTTTCTAATTGTTTGCAATGAATTAAGCACTGTTTGCAGTATTAAATATGTAAATAAATGTATACACATTCATACATCATTCTAGGTCAAGGGCAAAGAAGTATCACAAGGGACTAAGTGCATATGAGAAGGTCATGAGAGAAGCACATGGCCCATGAACTTGTCTGCAGTATGAAAAGCTAGGATAACATTAATTATTTGGTTGCAAGGTTAGGTAAATTCATTTGTCTAGAGTGTGTCCATATTGGAAAAGTCATTTCCACATACCTTAAAACACTGACAAGAATGCAGCACAACAAAAAATATTATTCAATACTCAAGCCAATAAATATTGTTACACATACATATCTGTATCTAAATCTATCATCTATCTATCTATCTAATCTGTCACTAATCTATCTTTTATATATCTATCATCTATCTACCTATCATCTGTCATCTGTCTATCTATATCTATCATCTTTCTGTCTCTCATCTATCTATCATCTATCTAATCTATCATCTATCTATCATCTATCATCTATCTATCTATCTATCTATCTATCTATCATCTATCTGCATACACATATATACAGACACAAACATCAGTACATGAACTTATTGGCAATGGTACAGTTTCCAAAAAAATATATTTTCACCTGAATTTTTCACTTCTCTTCCTAATTTATTGTTGATTTCATACTAGTCCCTGTTGAAATGCATAACCAGATTGCATAGTGCCCTCAAGTAACAGCAGGCGGATAAGGAGTATAAGGCCAGGCTCAGCTACGTGACACTCTTTGTCTCAACAAAATCCTTCGAAAATGTGTAAAGAAGAAAGTGCATAATTATTCCAATATTGTTAATCATCTAGTGCAACTAATATGTATCTATAATGGGATCCTTAGTTTTTCATTATAAGTAAACTAAGATGGAATTGCAAATATTCTGGCATCTACCAGTAAGAATTCCAACAAGCTTGCTATTTTTGTCAAAAAAAAATGTCATTATCTTTTTATGTTTTGATTCTAATGTCTTTCAAAACTTTCTGCAACTTCCTCCCTTAGCATCTGTCTCCTTCTGTCATGTTCCACAGAATTTTTTCATCTGCCTCTTGTTAGAAAGGACCCTTTAGATCTTCGCTGATGCTCTTCTTTATATTTTTTTCTGTTTTGTGTCATTTTGACATATGGTCATAGCTTGCTAATTACTTTTTGACTAAATATAATAAGCCTGCAATATGCCAATGTTGAAATGTTTTACATGTAAGTAGGGAGAAAGGCTGAGATTCATCTTCATAGTTCCATCTCTGGTTTGTGAATGTGGGGAAAACTATCAAGTCTAGTCTTTTTTTTTTTTTTTTTAATACTGAGCCATGGAACACCAAGCTTCTAAAACTCTCTCCATATCATGTAATGACTAGATGGCATTATTTAGGTAGTTTTTCAGTATTCATTACTGAACTATTTCAATGTAAATGTTCCTTCTCATATTAGCTAATAGTTTATAATTTTCAAAAGCCCCATTTCATTGTTAAGCCCATGAAAGGATATGGATTTGATTCCCTGCACTTCCATGGGTTCAGGATGAGGCGAGCCCAGGTGAATCATGTCACCAACAAAGATTATATCACACATATCCAGTAGTCTCTGCCACTACGAAAACAATGTTTTCTATTAAAATTTTGTATCATTCAGTTATATTTTTAGTTTCATCAAAATTATTACATTAGTAATAAGAACCAGTAAACAGTTAATTGAACCAGTACTCTCTCACTGCAAGATTTTTACTTCCCTCACAAAATTTCAGTCATATAAGTATGTCATCTTCTACCACTAGAAGTTCATGAAAATGCAAAGGCTTAAATCATTCGGCTTTAAATCATAATGTGAAATGGCCCTGTCAGTCTTTCAAAGAAATTTATATTCTTTTGGATTTTTCAATGGATTTCTGCGAGTTTCCAGGAGGATTGAAGGTGACTGGCACTGTGAAAGCTTTGCAAGAGTGCTGAAAGCACAGACATAATTGACGATTGGGCTTAATATCAAAATGTCCTACTACTATGCATACTGCGTAACTCATCAGTTGATCTTTCCTTCAGAACTTGATTGAGCCACAGGCAACCCCATACTGTGCACTCCATCCTTTAATTGCTATTCACAATGTCTCTTTCTCTTTCAAACACCTTTGAAGTTTTGTGGTAATCCCTGATTTGCAAATGCATTCTACATTTTCTTTCAAATATGATTTAATAGAAATGAAGTATAACTATTTGGTGCAAACTAAACCCGATTGCTGATGCTTAATATAGCTAAGGTAGTCATAGAAATTTCAGAATGTACAGATTGTGTAATGCAGTTCAGTACACAATGATGTGAGTTCTTTGTGCTTTGAATGGAAAAATGTTGAAGACATCCCTAAAATTCTTTGTGCTTATAATGTAGATTTCACTCCATACCTGTACTTGATCTAAATAAAAATATTGATGTTAAATTCCTGAGACACTCTGAAATATTGAAATGTTCTACATTCTCTGGTATTTAGAAATCTTATGAGGATAAAGACATTGGAGTGCTTTGAAGAAGAATGTCCACCATAGGCTCAAGTATTTGAACATTTTGTCCCAAGGAGGCAGCCCTGTTTAGGGCAGCCTTTGAAGGTGTGGTCATGCTGGAGGAAGCACATCACTGTGGGCAGGCTTAGAGAGTTCTTAAGGCTTGCCGGATCTCCAGTCTCTCTCTGCTTCCTGTGCCTGCTTGAAGATGTGAGTGCTTAGCTTCTGCTTCTACTCCACCTCTGTGGCCATGCCTCCCCGCCATGCTGGACTCTTGCCCCTTTGGAACAATAACAATAAAAGGATAAATAAACTCTTCCTTTTATAAATTCCCTTGGTCACAGTGTTCTATCACAGCAACACAAAAGTAACTAAGTCAGAAATTGGTACCAGAAGTGGGGTGTTGACTGTGAAGTACTTGATCATGTGGGTTTGGGGAGGAACATGGAAGACTTTGAAAGTTTGGACTAGACAAGCAGTTGAATGATGTAAGCAAAACTTAATGGGCCATTCTATTAGGAACCCAAAAGAAAGTAGTGATGAAAGCAAAGTAGTTCCAGTGGGAGATAAAAGGACTTAAACAGCAATTGGAATATTTTAGCAGAATCTGGCTGCTGTCAGCTCACAGCCTAAGAGCTTGCATAAAGCTTAATGAAAAGCAGTGGTCTAATTTTTTCAAAACAGCTGAACAGAAATTGTGGCATGGCTAATAATGGTGAATTTTATGCAGATCTACAGTGAAAAACAGCACATAGGGCAGAAAGAAATGCAGAATGTACAGACTGAATTGAAAAGGAGCTGGAAGAAGATAAATGTTAGAGCCAAGGCTTGTGGTAAAGGAGAGGATCCCTTTGAAAAAGAGATTAAAGAATTACAGAGAGGCCTATAAATATGCATTTAAACAATGGAGAGCATGTCTCCAGAGTAAGATCAGACCCAGCTAAACCCCCAACTTGTGGGAGGAAAATGCTTGGGTTTTCTACTCCTAGAAAATGGCAGCACAGAAAAGCTTCAAAATGGATGAACCCAGCCAGGGTCCATCCCAAACTTGTGGCCAAACTTGGCAATGTCATTCACCTGGTGCTGACTTTAGAGACAGGAAGTACGCAAGAGTGAAGGGGTCTTTGGTTCTTCCTCTGTGGTTTCAGAGAGACACCAAGGCCAGGCAGAGCACAGCAGGGACATCCATGCATAAAGCAGACCTCAAAAGGCCAAAAGGCCCTGATACACCATTGTGTGAAGCTGTGCAGCCTGGTTGGCAATGGAGACCTCAAGATGGCATTCATGATGCCAGAGCTCTGAGACATATGACAAGGGTAATTGCATACAGAGAGTGGTGCCAGCCCAAGAGAGAGATGTGTGTTGCAGGCAACAATGCTGAACAGGCCGAGCCATCTAAGCTCTTTGGAAGTAAAATCCTAGAAGTTGGACATGGAGCTACTGGATTTGGTGTTTGCCCTGCTGGTTTTCAGTCTTGTTTTGGTCTTGTATTTCATCACTATGCTTCTGTTCCTTCTTTTTGTGATGAGAATGTGTATTCAGTTCCACAGGATGTTGGGAGTATGTAATTTGTCTTTTGATTTTTGCAGGGGATTGCAGTTAAGTGATTTCCCTGAGTATCAGAAAAGACTTTGGTTTGTCGATTTCTGAATAGTATTGAGTCTGGTAAAGACTGCGGGAGCTCCTAAGGTTGGACTAAATGCATTTTGCATTTTATATCATCATGAGCTTTTGGGGCCCAGGGAGCAGAATGTGATGATTTGAATAAGAATGCCCCCCATAGGCTCCAAGTATTTGAATATTTTGTCCCAATTTGGTGGCACTGTTTTGGAAAGTCTTAGAAGGTATGGCCATGTTGGCAGAAGCACGTCACTACCAGATGGGATTAGAGAGTTCTTAAGCCTTGCTGATTTTCCAGTCTTCTCTGCTTCCTGTGTCTGCTTGAAGATGTGAGTGTTTAGTGTCTGCTCCTATTCCAGACATCTCTGCTGCCATGCCTCCCTGCCATGATGCATTCTTGCCCCTTTGGAACTGTAAGATAAATAAACTCCTCCTTTTATAAATTCCCTTGGTCATGGTGTTTTATCACAGAAACAGAAAAGTAACTAAGACTGAAATTAATAAATCTTGAACCAAACTCACATTCTCTGGAAGAAGAGCAAGCTTGCTTAAACACTGAGCAGTCTTTCCAGCCTGCCCCACCTCATATATTTCTTATTCCATGAGAAGATCATTTTTGAGGGGAAAAGACTTCTGATTCAAATACTGAGCATGCTTATCGAGAGTAAAATATTTAGGATACTTTAAAAATATAAGTAAATATGTCCTCTTGTATCTATCTGTACAAATTAGTTTAAAATTCATATACTACATTGTAATTACGTAGTATAAATTTTCTTATGTAAAACGTACCTCACATAAAACTCTGGCACAAATTTATAAGGGATTGTTAATTTATCATTATATGAAAATATTTTTATATGAAAGCTGATATACTTACTAATATTTGGCAATTTATGCACACATGGTATGTCTTTGAATCAGATGGGTGTGTTGAAACTTGATTTGTAGTATGCATGTGTGCACATGTCTGTGCTATTTATTAGAATATATTTTATGTATATATGTAAATGTGCATACATGTGAAGTTCATAGTTTGAATTTGCATTCATATTCCTTTCTCCCATGCTATGGTTTCTCATCAAAATATCTTTTTCTTCAATTATTAGTTCAACTGATGCACAACTTCTAATTTTAAAAGTTGACAGGGCCATTTTTCATGCTGGATAGTAACACAAGCTATATTCTGAAAACTGTCATTATAAATACTTATTCTAGAATTTTAGTGATCCTTACTAAAGGAATACACTGAGATGTATCAATATACTTTCAAATAAAACTGAAAGTTTAAAATCATTTCCTATCTTAGAATTAATATAAAACCTTAGTTTAAGAATCATAAAACCCAAGTTGTTGGTAAGGGTAGCCCAAGAGATTCTAAAAATAATACAAGCTATGGTCACAGCCTTTGAATGCATCCCAGAACTTGAAAGTAACATCCTATTGCTATAGACAAGACATACATTGTACACAGATCTTGGAACAATTGATCTGGAACTACCCTGGAAGTCTCCTCCCTGAGGACCAGCTCTCATAGTATCAGAGGAAACTGTGATAATGTCAAGGGAAAGGAAAAACTAAAAACAATCAATGATCTTAACCATCTTAAAGCCTATGATCCACAACCAGGACTCCAGAAACTATCGAACCATCAAATAATCTCTATTAGTGCAGTAGTGACATTTTTATCTTAGAAGTAATCAACAGCTATCTCATTAGACTTAAGGCCTGCTCAGTGTGAGAAAACACGTGTGTGGTACTGTAAACCTAGCCAAGTACACGTGGTTGGAGACAGACCCTAGACAAAAAGCTAATTTGTAGATTCCTAGACCAACAAAATTTCTTACTATATTCCAAATATGTATCCTTATATTTACAGACAATTGTACCTCTCACCAATCAACAAAGAATCTTCTTTTGCAATAGATGGAGATGGATCTGCATATAATAACAAAACCAGTTAACATTCTGAATTGGATGGGGGAAATTTCAAGGGGTCTCTACTCAACATTAAGTGCCCTAGGCAATCAATGGATCCTGAGGGATGGAGAATCCATTTTCTGTGAGAACTAGCTCCCTGACAGGTATCTAATGGGCAGCTCTAAACATGGGTACAGAGGACCCCAATGAGTAGACTTAGTTTAATACATACATATATATATACATATATACATATATGTGAATGTATATATATAATAATAATAGAAAGGGGACAGGAAATTGAGAGGGAGTAGAGGACATAGGAGGAGTTGGACGGTTATT
>NW_008352126.1:325795-328123 GCF_000622305.1 Nannospalax galili | reverse complement strand
TTATCTCCTGAGATAGTAGAGTCCCATTCAGATATGTTGCGTGTCTCCTGAGGTTTTAGAGTCCCATTCAGAAATCTAGGAGTGTTTCCCTTGTGCTTTCATTTTGATGGGCAGCTAAGGATATGACTACCTGAACCTTTCACTGGGGACAATATACAAGTGTTCAAATACTGGAGCATGTGAGGGGATATTTCTCATTTTAATCATCACATTACACTCCCTGGTCTCCACAGTTTCATGGCCATCTCATAAGAGAAAATGCATTTCGTTCAAATTTAAAAATCCTCAGTCTCTAGCAGTGTCAACGGCATTCAAAAGTCCAAAACCTCTTCTGAGACTCAAGGTGATCTCTTAATTCTAACCCCTGTAAAACACAAAATACAAAATATGTGCTCCCAAAATAAAATGGAATCAAATATGCGTTCTTGCTCCAAAAGGAAGGAGTTGGGGTGTAGGGAGGAAAATCATATCATAAGAGGACTGAATGCAGTAAGGGCAGGTCTGATGTCTGAGACTTCGGTTCCAAAGGACTTCGACGGCTGGGCTTTGCAAGGTTTTCTGCTTGCAACATATATGTCCCCCTTGGCTTAGCTCCGCCCACTGAATGCAGCTCTCCTTGGCAGGTATATTCTGGCTTTGGTATCTCTAACATCTTGTAATCGGCACTGTATTGACACAAACACAAAACACAAATCTCACCT
This sequence comes from Nannospalax galili, assembly GCF_000622305.1. Taxonomy (NCBI): domain Eukaryota; kingdom Metazoa; phylum Chordata; class Mammalia; order Rodentia; family Spalacidae; genus Nannospalax; species Nannospalax galili. The sequence goes on along the minus strand of NW_008352126.1, from coordinate 327,422 downwards.
CAAAGTGGGTAGGAGATAATTTAACCTGGAGGCCAATATCAGTGAACATGGCCCAGGAACGCAGTTTCAGATAACCCTAAATGCCATGCCCCGAGGCAAAAGCAGTTTCATGAAGTTTTTATAGTAATAGGACAAAGAAAAGTCATAAGTTAAGATGCTTCTCAAATACACTGGTGAATACGTTAAGTAGGTGGTTACAGCAAAATGGAAATTTCAGCTATAGGCCTCAGGATGCTCCCTGATAACAGAATTGTGGTTGCTGGGAGCTGGGGCTTTGTTAACAAATTCCAAAAGTTTTTCTCTGTTAGTCACAAGATGTTAAGTCAGAAAGAGAGGTGGATAAGGGCAGCTATTTAATGCTGAAGATGGCCCAAGATAAATTTTAGATAGGCTCTGGATCTGCAGACATTCCAAACTCTCCACAGTAAGTGAAGGGCCCATCAGCTGCTCAGCCATATGGGAAGTTCAGTTAAAGATACAGATATTTTTTTCTGGGAACTTGGCTCACAGTTCCCTCTGTTGGCCAAACATCATATCCTATGCATGTAGAGGGCCACAAATTTATTCCGACATTGCCAGAAAATGCTTCCAGGATCTGATGGAGAAGAGGCTGATTAGTAAGAAGGCAGGAAACCAGTCTTCTGGAGAAAGGAAAAGCAGATAAACCAATAAGGAAAACATTCTGGAGCAAATCAGACTGTTAGCTCTCATAATACAGAATTTTGTTGTTGTTCTGTGTATCTGATATAGCACTTGTGACATATAATAGGATCATTATGCTTAAAATTAAAATAGTGAAGAATATTGCTTGGCATAACACAGTAAATGTAACAGATAAAGGAAACATACACTTTAAAAATGAGAAGGACTTTATGTTTCACTGTGTATTTACAGTTATTTGTATTCTGTTCCTATTCTGTTTATATTTGGAGCAATTTTTAATCATTATTTTGAATTAGGGTTTCCCTGTAAGCCCAGCTGACCTGGAACTTACTATGGAGAGCAGGTTAGCCTTAATTTCTCAAGATATCTGCCTGCCTCTTCCTTCTGAGTGCTAAGATCAAAGGTGTGGACCACTGCACCTGGCATATTTAGAGTGTTTAAACAAATCTGTTATCTTTTAACATTTCACTTTTCTTTTAGCCGCTTTGAACTTAGCTATAATCTCATGGAGTGGCTCTCTCTAATACTAATGAATATTGATCAGCAATATTTAAATTAGCATTCCTCTTATCTGTGGATACTGACTTGATCTGTTTTATTACATTGGTGTCATGTCAGATTCAAATTAGGAATTAAATAAAAACAATAGTATAGAGCAAATTATATAACAATGTATTTCTTTAAACTTTTTAAAAATAGGAATGTTCATCCAAATATTAATAACATAGATAAATGTTAATTGTTATCATTTTCCCAGTTAATTATTAATTTAATAACCACACACTTAGAAGCATTTCATTACAACAGCATTGACTTATTCAATAACAATTTTCTGTGCTAAGATGCATCTTTTTCAAAATTGGCTGTAAATTTTTAGGTTTACGGTTGAATTATTACAATTTATACAATATGGTATTCAGTATAAACCCTATAAGACATAACATTAAATGAGGTTTTAACCTTT
>NW_008352126.1:325557-325718 GCF_000622305.1 Nannospalax galili | reverse complement strand
CATTTCTCTATATATCTGATTATTACTAGTCACCGTCGGTTTACATTCTGAGCTCCTTGGCATCTGAGCATGGATATAAAGTCATCGGGTAGATTTCAACGGTAATGTTTTTCTCATCTGTTAATTATTATTACTATCATTTTTAATCATTTTTTAATTTG
>NW_008352126.1:264102-325432 GCF_000622305.1 Nannospalax galili | reverse complement strand
CAGTTATACAATACTGAACTCAGTATAAGCCCTGTAAGACATAAAATTGAATGAGTTTTTAACCGTTACAAAAGATCTCCATCTCATATTACAGTTTATTGTTCCTTGTAGAAAGACTCATTGTTTTTGCTACTAACACTGAGATGTTGGCTCATGTATCTCTAATCTGTATGTATCGATTATTAGTAGTCATCATCGGTTGGATCAGTATGTTTATAAAGTTAGCGGGTAGATTTCAATGGTAATGTTTATCACTTCTACTAATTAACATGATGTAAATTTTTATGCTTCCTCCTCAAATATAATTCATTTTTTAAATTTGTTGATTTGTGTGTGTGTGTGTGTGTGTATATCATACAGAACATTCCAAGCAATCTTATTCAAGTATACACCCACTTTCCAGATGGCACCCTCCCATAGCCTCCCTCCTGCCCAACTAGAGCCCTTATACTCTGTTATCTCAGCTACTGTCCATTGTGTTGTCAGCACCCCAGCTGTTCCCCACTACTTGCCCTTCTGGTGAATCCAGTCAGCCTATCTAGAGGTCTTTGTTGTAGGAGGGTCAGCTGTTCCTCTTCTAGCAGTAATCAGTTGTCAGTATTTCTTTAGATAAGATTGGGGTGTGCTTTTCATTTTCCCAGTTCTATACTGGGTTACTATTTGGGAGTCTCTTGGGCCACCCTGCCCAACAACTCAAAGGATGGTATCTCCTATCTGGCATTGTTGCTTGTTATGTAGCCTTTATCTATGCATATGGACTCTTAAGAACTTATATTGACCTCTTTAGTCTTTGGTTATACTTTACTTCTGGATGTTTAAGGCCATACAGTTGGCCCAGATAAACCAATTAAATTTTACTCTTAAGATCATTTGAGGATCTGTTCCTCAGGGTTCACATGGGCTTGGGAGGAGCCCCAGGCTCCTTTCTTTTACCAGTTCCACCTATGTGAAGATAAGTCAAAGTTCCTGCTTGGCCATGGCTGGCTTCACTTGGAAGCATGGAGGAGGTGATTCCTATGTGTTGACTCTCCTCTTTGTAGACTGGACACTAGTTCAAGCCCATCTGGTGGGGTTACCCCGGCCTCCTTGATCAAGGGGACAGGTGACCCACCACCATTACAGAACATTTTGAGAGATGCTCATAGTCCCCTGGAACTAGTCGACCTAGGAGGCAAGGAGCAAAAGCTATCCTTTATGTCCCTCTGACCAAATTATTATAGGCCTCAAAGTATGTCTGTTAAACATCCAAGAAGGTTAATTCCACCAATCTTGTACTTTTAATTACTGTATGTCATGTAGATAAATCTTGGGCAAAGACCAACTGTTCTCAGATAAACCTTACGTAGACATATATTTCTTGATCTGCAATGTATAATTTGTATATTTACTATTTACTAAGAGTGCGAACAATTTATGTTTTTAAATGTGAAAGCTAGCTTTGAGTGAGGTAGGGGTTCCAGGTCAGATGAGAAATAATCATAACAAAAAACATGATTAGTGAAAGGAAGTGTCATTTAGAGTTTAATTCAATCAAAAATTATCATTATTTTATTATGTAGGAATATGTCAAGTAAAATATTAAACATCATATTTACTAAGAGTGCGAACAATTTATGTTTTTAAATGTGAAAGCTAGCTTTGAGTGAGGTAGGGGTTCCAGGTCAGATGAGAAATAATCATAACAAAAAACATGATTAGTGAAAGGAAGTGTCATTTAGAGTTTAATTCAATCAAAAATTATCATTATTTTATTATGTAGGAATATGTCAAGTAAAATATTAAACATCAGCAGTACCTAATCATAAAGAGTTTAAGGAATAAAACCTCAGAGAAATGTCCAGGTACTTGGAGGTACTGGATTGTCTGTGTATTTGAGGATGAAAACCACCCAAAACTTTGGAACTCCATGTGGATGATGTCTCAGATGAAGTGGGTGTACATGAATCTAAAAGTTCATCTCCTTGGATTCTGTAGTACAGAGGAGGGTGGAAGTACGTGGATACAGTATTTTTCCTCCAGTTGAATGGAGGGTTTGATGTGATGTCCTTTCTTGCAGTTGATGAAATATCTGAGTTTCTTTATCCTTTGAGGAAGACCCTGTAACTGATTGTTAATTTTAGCATTTATATTTAAAAGTCTGTGCTTTTCTAAAATAATTAATACTTAAGAAAACCATTTTGATTATAGTAAACAGAGAATCAAGCATTAATTTTACCATGGAGTTTGAATTTTGATCTTAAAATATTAATAATTTTTATGTTATAATCAACTTAGTTAAAATCCTATATACTTTCTTTAGTTTTAATTTTTGTTAAGTTTTCTACAACATACTTCAGTCTTTTAACATCATATTTAAACATTTCAGTTTTGGAACAATCTACTTTAACATATAAAGTCTCTTTAATTCAATAGCAATGACTTTAAACCCTTCCTTTGCAAAAATATATATCATGTTTATGACCTTTTAGTCTCCTTTTTATTTACTTTGATGTTTTTTAAATAAAATTTAGAAAATATTTTAAAAAAATAATTTTAAGTAATGATCCAAGAGACTGCATCTAAAATACAGAAAGCACATATATAGTATTTTAAATAACTAATGAATCAATTAAAACAAATTAAAAGTATTTTTTCTTATCCAATTTAATTCTTTGTCAAAGATTTAAATTATTATAACGTGCATTTTATAATAATTTCTGTTAAAAGCATTCACTTCTCATTAATGTTTGAGTCATCCAGAAATTCAAATTTTGGCTTTTTTTAACTTTATTTCTTTTGATCCACCTGTTTGTGTTTGTAGTAAGCATGTTAATCACTAAACAAGCATTTACCCAAACTATTTTTATTAAAAGCACAGAGATGAATAATTGTCAAAAATACTTTGTGATGGAGCACACTTAGATTATCTATAAACTTTAAGATGTTTTCAAGCCATGAAGCAGGTTTTAAAATGATCAATTTTCTTTTTAAATGTTTAGAGTTGATTTTACATAGACTTGACCAAGATATTGCCCTTACAAAACTGTTTGTTAGGCTTAAAGAGGGAGTAGTGATCTTAAAATCCTTAAAATGCTGATATTTATATATACATTACACAGATACAAAATATAGCAAAAAAGCACACAGATAGGTGATCTTTCTTAATCCTTGGAAAAAGGAGTTTAGCATTTCAGGAGTGCAGTTTTCCATAGGAAATATTTGCAACCTTGGGCAGGAGTAATTATCTCCTAAAATTAACATATCTTCAAGTAACAGGAGTCATGTTATAGAACCAGAATTGAGACAGAGATCAAAGAGGCAACATCTTGACCAGAACTATGTAATCAAATGCATCTTGTATTTTTTTAAAAAACTTTAAATATTTAAACTTAAAGTTGCATGCTAATTCTCTCAAAAAAAGATCTGGAATCATCAGTTATCTCTACTTTTTATTTCAAAGTGGTCATATTGATTTAATATCCCTCAACTGGCGTACTGAACATATGTCCAAGCTAGCTTAATCTGCTGGCATTGAGACCATTTCCCTTAAATTTTAGTTTTACTATGAGTCAAAAGGAAACTGGGTTAATTTTACAACTCCAGTTTACATGAGTATTTTTTATAATCCAGTGTGATTCCAAGTAAATTAGTTAAAAAAAAAACGTTAAGTATATGTAGACAGTGTATATACACACAATCATGCATAAGATAGACTTTTGCAACCACATCGTGTAATTATTCTTTGTTGAGATTCTATCTCTTGTAATCCTCATTGTGACAAGGAAACTTAACACAAATATGTTTAGCAAAGAAATATATCTATTGTTTTACAGGTAGTCTAGGCTTAATAAAAACCTTGCCTCTAGCAGTAACCTATTAAAATATTTTGAAAAGTATATTATTTCATTAACTTTAAAATAATTGAAATAAACATTTTAATTAATATATTTATTAGAAATGTGTTTTGGATGGAAATCCTAATAAAAGTCTGTGACTACAATGTTAAATTTTACAGCTTAATGAAACATTTCTCTTGTGATTTTAATGAATACTCTTTTGTATAAACAATTAGCATTTAAAAGTTTGTGGAAACACATAAGAGACTCAAAGATACTATTTATTAGATTTTAAGATATTCAGAGCACCAAGGTTTATAAGGTAATATATATTCATCAGACCTATAAATAAATCAACCATGTAGTCAACAATTTATAAATCTGCATGTGTGCATTTTAATTTTAAAATAAAAAGAAAACATAATTTTAACACAAAAAAACAAGAATGAAAAAAAAACTGAATTGCCACAGTTTGATTTAAAAAAATTGTTTTGAGACAAACAGCACTTGAAAACAATTATCATCAATACATATGACACAATTCTGTAAAAATCTAGGTGCACACGCAGTGGGCAAGTTAGAAAGTTTATATTTTTATCTCTTTAAGACATAGAAAGGCTTAGAAGCTTAAGTAAGCAAAGAGTGCATTTGGTCATGTAGACTTATGGTAATACCTCTTTCTCTTTTTATGATATTAATGAAGGGGGTGAATGCCTTAAAATATGAAACAGTACAGTTCCCCTTGTCTAAGCCATTAGTATTATATAAAACAGAGGTACCAGGAAGGGCAGTAAAGAGAAATTTTAAAACTTCGGGTTAAAAATAAAGTATAGGGCCTAGAAAGCAGGCTCGGCAGCTAAAAGCACTGGCTGTTCTTGGAGAGGACTCAGGTTCAAATTCCAGCACCCACATGATACAACAGTGGCACTGTGATCTTGGAGGAACCAAGCAGTTATCTAATTGGATTTAAGGCCCAATGCATAGGAAAGAACTCATATCTGGTACTATAATCCCAGTGAACTATAAGTGGCAGGAGAGGCCATAGACTCCAGCGGTGAGCCTACTACTGCCAATCCCTAGATCAGATAACTTCTAGCCGAAGATAAGCTAAGCTCTTGTTTATTATCAAAAAAGCTTTTTTTTTTTTTTTATGTAGCAGACAGAGGCTACTACAACTTGTCAAAATAGAGAAAAACGTGATTGCGGAGAGACAAGCCCCATTGGTTCATCTGCAACATAATATGTACACCTGACACTCAGTGAACATTGTTGAAGAGAAATAGTGTTAGAAATAGTGCTAGAGCCAGAAGGCTGGGGAATAATCTCTTCTAGACATGACTGGGATGCTGACCCCTGAAATCTCAACAATGCAGTTGCCTAAACAAGATACGCATAATGACCTCACAAGTTGACATGCCAATTTCATTGGGGGTATTTCAGTAAGCCCAGCCATAGATAAAGAGCTGTAGACAAACAGTAATTGGCTGCTGAGAGAGGGAGAATCAATTGTCTCCAAGTTCAACTTCCCTGATTTGGTCTGATATACCATCAGTACCAATACTACACACACACACACACACACACACACACACACACACACACACACACACACCAGTAGTGACAATATTTATAGATGTCATGAATTTGACAGTGAGTATAGAAGCTGCTTGGGAGTAATTGAGGAGGAAGGAGGGTTAAGAATGATATAAATACAGTGTACCCTAGTACGAAATTCTCAAAAGAATAAAAATGTCTAAATTATAAAATAGTGCCAGGCGTGGTGGCGCACGCCTGTAGTCCCAGCACTCGGGAGGCAGAGGCAGGTGGATCTCTGGGAGTTCAAGCCAGCCTGGTCTACATAGTGAGTTCCAGGACAGCTGGGGCTCCAGGGAGACCCTGTCTTCAAAAAGTGGATTATTTCTCTGGGTTGTTGACCAGTGGAATTCCATACACCCCCAAACATTGCAGACTATTGTCGTTGCCATTGATTACCCTCTAGAAATTCAGGGTAAGATGCTATTGCTGAAGACAACACATACTCGTGCATAAATCATGGAGAAATCAAGGTGGCACTGTCTTAGAAACTTCATCCCTACTGGCTAGTATTTATAATGCTGTAAGGTGCTATGCATGCTATGGGAGGAGAAAAACAACCCATCAATATTACCCAGTTGTGAACCCTTCAATCTACAATGACGGGCCAGGCAAAAAAGACCCACTGATGAATGAATGACATAAATGGCATGGGAATGACCATCCACTCTCTGACAGAGTTAAGTCCCACTCGGCACACTTGAAACCCATCCTTTGCAGGATTAGTGGAGCTAAGACTCTGTACCTAGATAGGTCATAGGCCCTAGGGGAGAACCCGCCACTGCTACTCTACTAAATGTCCATAGTATGAAATAATTCCCTGATGACCTATTTTTATACCCACAGATTAGTGCATCTCTCAACCCTGATCATAGTAGTTTCTTGCAGCAGAAAGCAGTTAACACAGAGACACATAATTGGCCAACATGCAGAGATTAAGAGCTCTGGAGTACAAAGTCAAGTCTCAAAGACTTTAGTAAGTGCATTTCTTAATGAGGGTGTGAGTTTTATCAGTTGAATTTTATTGCTTCACACTTTCTTCAAACATTTTCTATCACTTCTTTTTTCTTCATTCGGGATGATTCTAACTTTCCCCCAGTTGCTCATTTTCAGTGATTTTATTGAGACTGTTCCTTCTTTGAGCTCCTCTTTTGCTGTTTGTTTGGCTGGTTTTGATTACTACCTCTTCAAAGCCACTGACATTTTCTTCTACACTATCTAATCTGCCCTTGTTTATCCATCATGTATTTCATCTTAGACTTTGAAGTGCAAGAGCGTTTCGTGTGCAAAAGTTTTCCTTATATACCTTTTCTTATAGTCCTTTATATCCTGACTAGTTTGGAAACATAACTAACTAAAAGGACTAACAGAACTAACTAAACCTTAATTGCCAGTTCTGCCATAAATTGAAGTTCTGGGTCATTCTGATGAAATGATTTTTACTAGGTTCTTTTCCTGACGTGTGCTAGTCGGCAAATATATTGACTGTTTGAAGAAGACACTCAACAGTTCTTGGAGTTCATTTTCTCTGGTGAGTCTCTTTGATAATTATAAATGCTTTTAGCTTTGCTGCTTAGGTCTTCTTAATTTAGAAAGAGGTAAGTCTTTTCTTGGTAAGCTCAGAGCTGTGCCGCAGGTTAAACACTCTCCAAGGACAGTAATCATAATCATCTTACTTTTTCTCCATTTTCTAGGAATACCTCTCAGACTGTTGGTCACTGTGCTTATGTCCAGAGTCCTAGAATTTATTGCTTCATTGCAGTTTTTAAAAATTATTTTTTTATTTATTTCTTTGCATGTTTGTTTCATGTGTATGTGTGTATTGCCTGCATGTTTGTAAGTGCACCCCTGTCAAGCAATGCCTGTGGAGGTCAGTAGAGGGCATTGAATTCTCCTGGAATTGGAGTTATGGATGGTTGTCAGCCACCATGTGGGTGCTGGGAATCAAATCCAGGTGCTCTGCAAGAGCATATGGTGTGATTAGCCATTGAGCCATCTCTCCAAGCTCACATTCCAGTTTTAATTTTAGTGACATAGTCTAATTCTTGTGACTCCATATCACTCAGAATCAGAGGTAAGAAGAAACAGTTACCAAAATAATGAGACTATGTCCTAGCAGGAAAACATGTTAGCATACTAAAGAATTAAGGAATATAAATATAAGGAAATGTACCACATAAGGCAAAATTGTGTGGTAGTATCACAGATATGTAATGATTTAAAGATGGCTAAGAAGTATCTTAAAAGGTGTTCAACACCACTAGTAATGAGGGAAATGCAAATAAAACCACTTTAAGATTTCATATTACCCCAGTCAGACTGGCTAAGATCGAGAGAATAAATAGTACCACGTGTTTGAGAGGATGTGGGGAAAGGGGAACACTCATCCACTGCTGGTGGGACAGCAAACTTGTTCAGCCCCTATGGAAAGCAGTATGGAGAACTCTTAAAAAATACAAATGAACACACCATTTGACCCAGTTATACCACTCCTTGGCACATACCCAAAGAACTCATCCTATTGCAGAGACACTTGTGCATCCATGTTTGTTGCTGCTCTTTTCACAATACCTAAGAGATGGAAGCAACCTAAGTGTCCCTCAACTGGAGAGTGGATAATGAAAATGTGGTTCATTTACGTGATGGAGTTCTACTCAGCCATAAAGAAAGATGAAATCATGAAATTTGCGGGTAAATGGATGGAACTAGAAACTGTTATACTAAGTGAAGTAACACAGACTCAGAAAAACAAACCCTGATAAGTAATTATGTACCCAGACATAACTACAGGAACCAGGATAATGAAAAGGAACCAGGGAGGTAAAGGAAAAGAAAGTATCTGAAAGAGAAGAACAGTAGGAAACAGGTGTTAATAAGGGATATATGGATAAAAATGGGGTTATTTTAAGGGGAGGGGGGAGGGTAGGTTATACAAGGAACCTAGGGGATAAAGGGAAAGAAGGAGCTCAAGAGAGATTGGACCATAGGAGAAGGGTACTATTAAGGGAGAAATGGGAAAAAATGGGGTCACCTTAAATGGGGAAACCATGGTGGAAGGGTTAGACAATGTGAGAGATAAGTAATGCCTAGGTAGTTTTAAAAAACAGGAGGCAACCATCTTAGTCCAATAACCTGCTGACAAATTATATATGCAACTAGATCAAAGGATATATTATATGTCTAGACAAGGTTTACCTGAGAGCGTTTGGTCTTTGCCCAAGCTTTATCTACATGGCACACGGTAATTAAAAGTACTAGATTGGTGGAACTAACCATCTTGGATGTTTAACAGACATACTTTGAGGCCTATACTAATTTGGTCAGAGGGACATGAAGGACAGTTTTTGCTCCTTTCCCTCCTAGTCCACTAAGTTCCAGAGAACTATAAGCATCTGTCAAAATGTCCTGTAATTGCTGTAGGTCACCTGTCCTCTTGATCAAGGAGGCCATGGAGACCCCACCAGATGACTTGAATGAGTGTCCACTCTACAAAGAGGAAGGTCAACACAGAGGAAGTATTTCCTCCATGCTTCCTAGCGAAGCCAGCTATGACCGAGTAGGACCTTTGACTTATCTAAACATAGATGGAACTGGTAAAAGAAAGGAGCCAGGTGCTCCTCCCAAGCCCATGAGGAAGAGATCCTCCAACAACCATAAGAGTAGAAATAAATTGATTTATCTGGGCCAATTGTAGGGTCTTAAACACCCAAAAGGAATGTATAACCAAAGATTAAAGGGGTTGATTTAACTTTTTTAAGAGTCTATATGTGTAGCTAAAAGCCACATAGCAAGCAACAATGCCAGATAGGAGACACCTTCCTTTGAGTTGTTGGGCAAGGTGGTCCAAGAGACTCTCAGAGAGTAACCCAGCATAGAACTGGGAAAACAAACAGCAGACCCCAATCTTATCTAAAGGAATATTGACAACTGATTGCTGCTAGATGAGGAACAGCTGACCTTCCTAAAACAAAGACATCTAGATAGGCTGACTAGATTCAGCAGATGGACCAGAACTGGGGAATGGCTGGGGGCACTGACAACACAGTGGACAATAACAGGGATGACAGAGTATATGGGCCCCAGGGGAGGGGGGGAGGCTATGGGAGGGTGCAATTTGGGAAGTGGGTATATAGATGAGTCAGATTGTTTGGTATGTTCTGTATGATGTATATGCAAAAAAAAATTTGTAAAGGCATGTTTGAAGAGGAAGCATAAAAATTTACTTCATGGTAATTAGTAGAGGTGATAAACATTACCATTGAAACCTACCTGATGACTTTATATCCATACTCCAGTGCCAAGGATCTGAGTGTAACCGACTGTGACTATTAATAATCAGATACATAGAGTTTAGAGACTCGTGCAAACATCTAAGTGTTAGTAGCATTAAAAATGTAGGACACATGGGGCCGGGCATGGTGGTGCATGCCTTTAATCCCAGTACTCAGGAGGCAGAGGCAGGTGGATCTCTGTGAGTTTCAGGCCAGCCTTGTCTACATAGTGAGTTATAGGACAGCTGGGGCTACAGGGAGACCCTGTCTCCAAAAGATAAAAAAAAAATTGTAGGACACAGCATATTTTAAAATGAAATGGAGATCTTCTTTAAAGGTTAAAAACTCATTCAATGTTATGTCTTACAGTGTTTGTGCTGAGCTCAATATTGTATAACGGTATTAATTCAACTGTGAACCTAAACATTTACAGTCACTTTTGAAAGAGATGTTACCTTGCTCTGGAATGTGTTACTGAATATGTTAAAGCTGTAATGAAATGCTGCTTCTTATCATGTGATTATTAAATTTTAAAAATGCGATTCACATTTCTTTTATACCCTAAATTCCTTCTGAGAAATGTTGATAGCTAATTTTTACATATTTAGAGAGCTTTTGCCTAAAAGAATGCCTTAAATATCACCTCCAGTAAGAATTCTTTACTTGGAAAATGCAATGCCAATTCTGCAAAAGTTCTTTGCTTTTTTTTTTTTTAATTTATTGGGACAGGTTCTCAAAGGTCCTTCCAGAGGGCTGGAACTAAAGGAGAGTACCAGCACACCCGGCTTGCAAAGACTCGAAGAGTTGTCTGAGTAACCCAGTAAAAGCTCTTCTAGTAAATTACCACCTCTCTGTACCATTTTAGCTAATATGACCCTAAGCATATCTTTTAATGCCTTTTACTAGTTTTGTATTATAAAACCGTGAAACAAGATGTAAAGGGCTATGTCTGTGGGGTTTTTTTTTTTCAAGAAAGATAATATTGCTTATGGAAATAAATGGAAAAAAAGGTGTCACAAAGAAAAGCAAATCACTACTTGGTCTAACAATTAGCATGGTAGATTTTATGTTAAATTTCTTTCAAATTTACTGTGACAGTTATAAGATGCAACATTTCAATGTTGTTTTGTGACTAATAAGCCTATATGTAATATATAATAATTATATATTATGTATACATGTTATGTATTATATATCCATTTTTGACTGACAAATCTTTTATTGAGTTTTGTGCATTTTATATAACAAATCTTAATCAAATTTGGACCCCCTCCGGTCTTCCACCCCTCCTAGCCGCCCCACCCAGTTTCAGGTATTCTGTCATATATGTTAAGTCCTATCCAGTTATGCATTTGTATCCAGATGCCTGTTGGTGCAAGTTCATCTACTGGAGTCTAGTCAGCCTATCTAGTATCACTCCCTTAAAGAAGATCTGCTCTCTCTCAACCCACAGTAATCATTTGCCAATAGTTCCTTGGCAGAGTTGGGGCCTGCTGCCCATTTCCCCTGTTCTATACAGAATTTTTGACTGATTGATTCAGCACGGGTCTTGTGCATGCCGTCACCATTGTTGCAAGTACATAAGCTCCAGAGGCCTGAAAGCCTCTGTTTCCTTTTGTTCATGCTCCACCCCGGGTCTTACAACCTGTATTTATACATAATACAATTAAAATATGCATAAAATTTCTATCACATTTCCCACTATGCCTAAATTTTAACCATTTTCAAAGAATATATGTTTAAAAAAGATTGAAGATGTAACGAATGTATTTTATTATTTCTATAAAATCTACTTAGATATATTAAACACATAATAATAGTTTTATTTCTCATCTTCATATTTATCATTGGTTTGCATTAATGGAAGAATTTATTTCAACAATGTGTTTAGAGTCCATGATTTGATAATTAATAAGAGAATATTGTAAGAGCAATGCATAGCTCTATCTGTGTGCTCATTATTCATTAGAATTCACTTAGGTGTGTACAAGGTCACCCCTCTCTCAGTATTATATACACATTAAGTTGGACAAATTGTACACAAATTCTACCTGGAACATGTCTGATATAATCACAGCACACACAAAGCCCTTTCAAGTCGTCTGTTCAGTTACCCATTTTGACACTGTCTCCGCCTCTCAGCGAGAGCACCCCATTGTGACCCTGCTCATGAGCCGTCTGCACTCACCTGCTTTATACTTCTTGTCGTGCCATCATCAGAGCTCAGATTTTTTCCATGATGAGCTTCATAAGTCTATGTAAACATTAAAAGTCTGAGATGAAAACACCCAGAAATTTGGTTTAAATCACCTTCCTCAGCCCGTTCTAAGTTCAGGGTCCCTGAAGGTCCCAAATCTTACACTACCTAGAAGTATCCATATATATGGAAATGTTTACTAACCATTCTACAACTACCTATTTGCATTTTGCCAACTCCTCTGGCATATTAATGAGATATTCCACACAAATCACCTACGAATACACTTGAAATTTAAAATTTTGGCCCAGGTTTTTGTTTATCTGTTATTGTAAAATTATTTTTAAGTTGTACAACACCTGCAGCCCCAGGTGGCCTACAAGTAGCTATGTAGACCAGGCTGGGCTCAATCTCAGTGAGATCCACCTGCCTCTGTCTCCTGACTGCTGGAATTAAAGGCGTGTGCCACACTATGTCTGGCAATCAACATAAGAAATTATTTTGTTATGTTGTTTTACCATATGAAACACTGATTACAAGTATTTAAGCAATAAGAGGAAAAAATCCTGTTTATGACAAATGCTGGAAAGTATAATTTTGTGACTTCACAGAAATCTAATCATTTCAAAGTCACACATACAAGCAGCATTTTATTAAACACTGAATTTACAAGGAGTCTTGTAGTCAGAACTTATTGTTTGCTTAGATGTTTCCAGTGGCCTTCATCACTGAGCTTTCTGGCTGTATATATAAAGAGATAACATTCTAGAAAGAACAGCCCAAGCCACACACACTAGACAGAAGCTAAACAAATAAATGTATCTATTTCTAAGTTCTGGAGATAACCAAAACTAGAAATAAGGTCTTATACAAAAGTAAGTGATATTTTGTAAGAAAAGCACTTTAGCCTTAATTTGATGTGAGTTTGTCTACGTTACACTGTTGTTTATCTAAAAGCCAGTGTTCATGTTTATTTTGTACAATTTGTTCATAACTTCCCAAGTAATATGGGCCACAGAAAAGCACAAGAAATTAAAATTTCCCAGTGTGAATTGAGTACAAGATGTGTACTTCCAACTCAAAACTAATAAAATCTACAAGGATAAAGCACATCCAGATGCAATTTTTCCTGATACTGAGTTAGAAGGCAATTCCCTGGTTTCAGTTTCTAGTGAAAATGACTTATCATTCACCTCTTTGTGCCTCAGTCTCTTTACCTGTAAAATGGAAACAGTGAACATCTGCTTCATAGGGCTGTTGTAAGTATCATGTGAGTACATTAAGTTTTAAAAAGAATGCCTGGCATATAATGTGATATATATATTTTTTAATCATTATTAAACAATGGATCAAAAAAGGATGTACTTCTTCGTGTCATCCTAAAAGTATACATGAGGGTTTTTAAATACTTTGTTTATTGTTTTTATTTTACATGTATGAGTGTATTGCCTGTGTGCATGTGAGTGTGTCTGTGTTATGCAATTCTCCCAGAGGTTAGAAGAGGGTGTTGGATCCCAGGAAACTGGAGTTACAGTTACAGACTGTTGTTAGCCACCATGTGAGTGGTAAGACCTGAACCCGGGTTCTCTGCAAGAGCAGCCAGAGCTCTGAACCGATAAGCTACCTCTCCAGCCCCACATGAGATTTTGTTGGATGATGTAGAATGTCTATTATTTTATTTATTCTTTCTAAATGCATAATGCAGCACACTTTGTTTCGTATTCTTACCTGACATTCTAACCTATCACTAGTGATCCAATTTCAGTCTCTCCAGTTTTCTGAATTTATGTATAGCTGAGTTACAAAAACTCTGTCTAAATTAAGCTGGTACATCACAGTGCTTCCTTTCTGCTGCCTAACTTTCAAAGTACTGGAAGTTGCAAAGCAGGCTGCCAGCAGAAAACAGTAATTATATGTCATATGCAGCTGGTCAACCCTACAAGCTACAGTAAAGGCCAGCAGGGCAGGATATGTGCACAAGGACAATAGTGACATGAAAGTTATGGGGGTAACCAACTGCTGTCTTAATGGATTTAAAGCCAATTCCACAGAAGCAAACACATGCCTGGTATTATAAATCTGACCAAGAACCCATGGTTTGGCAATTCATAGGCCAGTACATAGCACCAAACTGCCCTCTGAATTTGTATCTCTATATAGATAAATTGGAGCAGCAGATCTCAAATCTGGACGAATCAGCTTTGTGCAGTGGATGGTGGTTAATGCAGAAACTTAGAACTGGAAGAGTGCAGAAAGGAAGTGACTATGGGGTGTGCAGCCATAAATGAGACACCCCTTTCACTCAAGGTTCGAGGTTCATCCTGGAAGAAGGGGCTTAAAGAGTGTGAGAGTTGGAGGCCATGGAGGACTGGACTAAAACAGTGTCTTCTGGGCATACAGGACTGCTGCACTTATGAACTCACAGCAGCTGTGGTAGCCTGCAGGAGACCCAGACAACATCAGGGCCATCAACATCCCACCATAGAAGGGGGAAGAGCTTGTGAGTCCTCACGGCTTCTAGGGTTAAAAGCGTCATTTTTGTTAAGTGTATGACCTCTGCTAGGTTGACTACACTCTACTGGATTCCCTCATACTAATGAAGGATTATTTAAAAAAAAAAACAGGTAGAGGGCTGTGGGGTGGACCTGGGAATAGTTAGGGTAAAGAGTAGGGGTAAATATAATCTAAATATTTTGTATGCATGTATGAATTCTCAAATAATTAAAAAAATATTTTTAAAGCTCCAGATCTTTTTTACATTATGTATATTAATGAAAGTAAAGTTGGCTGTGGATTAAAACAGAAGAGTTTCTCTTAATTCATAATATATAGACTGGTCATGAGACAATAATTTCATGATGTTATATGCTCCTGAGCACTTCTCAATTTTGATTTTCTGTAAATCAAAAGTTACTCTGTGTTCAGAATTTACTGCTTCAGACCCTATCTTTTGGAAGCAGAATGCCCATATGTATCTACCTCATTGATTATTTTCTTTATTCATATTTTGTGATCCTACTGAGGAGCCAAACTTTTGTAAATCCCTTATAGATTTAATAATACATTATCTAAGTGGGGACCTATCATTATTCAACTCAGAGAGGAAGAGATGGACTAGGAATAGATGTACCATCATTCTTTTGTAAATATGCTAACTAGGTTATTGGAAAAGAAATGAAGCTGGACTGGAAAAGGTTAAATTTGTGTCATAGTTAGCATCTGTAGTTATCTTGACACCCCTGGAAGAGGGAACAGCACTTGAGAAATTACCTCCATTAGACTGGCCTGTGGACATGTCTTCAGGACATTTTCCTGATTGTTATTTGATATGCTGGGACCCAGCACATTTTGGGTAGTGCCATCCCAGGGCAGGTGGGCCTGGGGTGTAAAAGAAAAGTAGCTGACCAAGCCAACGGAAGAAAGTCAGTAAGTGGAGTACTCTGTGGGCTCTCTTCAGTTCCTGCCTCCAAATTCTTTTCACGAGCTCCTGCCCTGGCTTCTCTCACTGATGAACTATAACCTGTAAGATAAAAAAAATCCTTTAAACCAATTTACCAAATTGGTTTTGACCAGTGTTTTATAAAACAGAGAAGAAAACTCAAACACTTGGGGATAGGCTATAGAAAATGAGTGTGAAAAAAAAAAAAAAAAAAAAAAAAACACTTCCGTGAAGTTTTTTTTGTACCCTAGCTCAGAAAAATGTTATTGAATAGGTTAATGCTGTTGTAATGAAATGCTTCTTAAAAAAAAAAAAAAAAAAAAAACCACTTCCGTGAAGGATGATGGATGGTTAATATTCATTGACAATTTGGACTTTAAATCACAAAAGAGACACAACTTTGTTGAATTCTGTAAAGGCACACAGAGGCTTAATTAACAAAGGAAGATCCATTCTGAATGTGGGTGACATCATCCCTTGGGTTGGGGTTCCAGACCGAATAAACAGGTGTAAGTTAAATGTACTGCTGGGAGGCATGTGGGTGTGTGTCTTCTAGGTTGCTGGTGCCCCCTCCCACAGTCCTTATAAAGAGATAATATCCCTCCAAACTACAGTTTAGGGGGAAAAAAGGCTTTATTGGGCTTGCTAATAGAGCATAGGGTGCTGGTGAGGAGTCCTTACAAAGGTATGGATACCCTTGGACTGTTTTCCCTACATACCAACAGCAGCTTCCTGACCTGCTGCTGGTATTCCAAGATGGCAAAGCCCATCCCCTCTCTCTGGCTTCCCTTGTCCCTCTCCTTAGTCCTTCCCCATCATGCAGTTAAGGCTGACTGATTGGGTGGGAGTGGTGACTGTTTCCTACTGCCCCTCCCCTCCTAAGGAGGGTCTTCTATAGCCCAGTTAGTTTGAGGTGATTGAATCAAGCCAGTGAAGAGGACATCTAACCCCTGCTTGCCAGTCGGGCTTGCCACTAGGAGGACAAGCCCATCCAAAAACAGGATTAAAGGGGAAAGTGAACTGATTACCAGCATTCATTTCTCTCCATTTCCTAACTGTCAGCATAGCGTGATCGATCACCTCCTGCTCATGCTATCATGCCCTCTGCAATGATGGGCTGTACCATCATACTGTGAGGCAAATAAACACTGCTTATTAAAAGTTTATTGAATTTTTGTGAATATCATACAATATATTTTGATCATATTTAGATCCCTTTCCATATCAGCATCCCCTGTTTATTAATCCCTGCCAAATTTTCTGTAATCTAGTATATATGGAAACCTATAAAGTCAGATATATATATATATATATATATATGTCTATAGAATCAGGTTCCTCGTGTATAGGTTCAAAAGAGGGGGTCCATTCCTAGCATTAGGTTTTCATTTTGTTAGCCTTGAAGATCAGTGTCCATGTGTTATTAGGTAACTCCTTTTAATCTCTTTTGTACTGTGTATGTATATACTTTAAGTAGCTTCTGTAGTGGAAGGTTTCCATATGCCTTTTTCTTCCTTTTTGAACTTCCTTTTGTTAGGTATTTTGACACATCAAAAAAAGTAATATAGGTATAAAGAATGAAATGCCAAGATACAGTGATTAAATTCTTCCTTTAGTTAATTGACTTTAATCAGATGTTTTCATCATTATGTTATAGATATACAAGTCTGGGGGCTAGAGAGATGGCTTAGCGGTTAAGAGCACTGACTGCTCTTGCAGAAGAACCAGGTTTGATTCCCAGCACCCAAATGGCTGCTACAAACTGTCCTTAACTCCAGTTTGAGGGGAATCCAATGCCATTCTGACTTTTGTGGCATTGCACGACACGGGTACATTCACATAAATGCAGACAACACACTCATACACACAAAATAAAATTAATAGCTAAAAGATATTAAAAAAGAAATATAAGTCTGTCAGCCATGAAAACTCTTAACATGAAAACTCTTAAACATGAAACATGAAAACCCTTAAACAGCTCCTTGCAATCCAAAAGTTACTAACAAAAGTAATGCATCCAGAAAATGCATGTCTCCCTTCCCTAAGTCTCAGGTAGGTGGTAACCTACTGGCTCAGTGTGTTTACAAATTTGCTGTATGCTATTTAAAAGCTCCTGTCAAAGCAGTGTTAGAGATTGTATAGACAGATCCAGAGCATGCTGGTTAATGCTCTTCTCCATTCAGAGACCCTGGAGATGCCTTTGTTTGCCCAAAACTGAAACCAAAGTATCTAAATATTTGACTTTTGCTCTAGTTTTAATCAGTTGCACAAATCAAGAATTGAATTAAAATCTTGGAAGCTTTTAAAATATTTTATTTCTCATATAAAAGTTACACAGAAAATAAAACTTTTTCCAAACCTATTCTCTACTATAACGCTTCCAAACTAATTTATGTACAACAATGTCTATTCCTGTGCCTCATTATCATCACTGATTATTTCCAGGTGTCAAAGAATGAGAAGCCAGGGAATTGGCCAATTGGTTTGCTATAAATATTGAAATGACTTGAAAAATGTGTCGTGAGATGCAGCATGAATTTTGAAATTAAAGAATAAATATTTCTAGAATTCCCTGTAAAATGTTTTTTTGTATCCAAGATTATGCATGCAAAAACCACAGAAAATGTTCAGATCATTGGATAACAGAAATCTGTGATGGAAGATGGTCTGAGATCATGTGCTCTCAGTTTCTTCCCCCGTGAATAGGAAATACATTTACATTATGTCATGTGAAATTATTGAACAGCTGCTTGGAAAAAGAGAAAAACAAGAATGCCAGCCTGCCAAGGGGCTGTAGTGCCAACACAGGATCAGATGCACAGAATAAGCCCAAGTGGCATTCGGGAAAGGTGATAAGCAGTCAAGTAAAGATCACAGTGAGACACTCTGACCTTACAGTCAACATCCGTGCCAACTTAGCATAGATGTGCAGTGTCCTAGAAAATTAAGTGGAGAAAGGGACTAAGCAAGTGTAAAATCAAAGCAGAAGTTGCACACGTTTGGAATATCTAAAACAATTACACTCTCTTTCATATCCACAGGGCTCTAACTGTGGTCAGTTTGATCCTTCCCACCATGGGGAAACACAGGTTCAAAAGAATCTACTAGGAGTATAGCCTATGCTGTTTAAACAAAAACACTGTCTCTAGGTCTTGGCCTAGATCGCTCTAATGGTCTCACAGTAGAACAGTGACTCGGGGTCGGGGAGGACAAAAAACATCTCAGCCTCACTTAATCTGGTGCACTCATTTTCCTTCCTGCTCAGTCACAGTTCATTAACTCTTCAAGTCTTCTTTCTACATGCTGCAAGAGACCAACATACCCAGCTCAACATACATGGACTCCTCAGATTACTGAGCAGAGAGGGCAAAAACGGGGTGAATTCTGTAATCTGTGCTGCCACTCCACTAGAATGCAAATTATTTCTTAGGAGTATGTGAATGAATTCATAGCCTGCCCCAAAGCTTTCTGAAATGTTTGAACAGAGAACATTGATTCCAATAGTGAGGAGCCAGATTCATTCTGTGTCTTTTGGTTTCAAGGCCTTATGACAATTGAAAAAAACCTCAAGACTCTGTTCTATTCAAACACTGGACACTACGCACATATCTGATCAGAAACAAAGCTCAGCATACAGAGTATCTTTAAAGAGCCAGCGGCCATCTCTCTAAAAACACGGAAAGATGTGTTAGAATTCCTTCAGCATTCACCACCTGTACTTCTGCAGCTCATTCCTGTGGGAAAAAAGAAGAAAAACTAAAGCAACATAATGAGTCTTCTTGGTTCTCATTCCCAGACTACCAATGTACAACGGGGTCTGTAATAGGCCGCCTACCATGGCAGCACAAGTTTATTTTCTGTACCCAAATATTTCATGTTAAAAGGATCGGCTAATAACAGATATAATTATAGAAATAAGTTATAGTTGGAAACATGATACTGGAGCCACATCTGTAAGGGGCCCACGTTCTGATTCTCCCTGGCTGAATACAACCTTTGGGAGCATCTTGGTCCCTGACGGTCTCACTTTATTGTTCATACTGGTATTTTCTCATGGGAATTCAACTGAGTTCAAAAGTAAGAAGGAAACAACAAGCGATTCATACGCTCTGCTTGCATTCAAGTCATAAACAGAGACTTGTAATTTTCATGACTAGGGAATGTATATCCAAATACTCTTGTTTTCTTATATCTGTTCTAAATACTGGGTTATCTCTTTTCAAACTTGTATTTCCCATGATTAAGAAAAGAAATATGCATCCCTGTCTGGTAAATGTGTCTCTGCTGGGTACTCCTAATCACAGAAAGTATGTGGGCCAGCCCTGTGTTAAGCTGAACCCAAGAGAGTTAACAGAAAGCCTAGAGCCCTGGATGTGATGTCAAGGGACCTAACTCTCCAGGAAACTGACAGTTTCTCTCTTGCGTTTGAACTTGAAAATACAGAGATAGGTGAATAATTGGTAGAGAGATGAATCCAGAAAGAGTCAAAGGACATAACAAATTCGGGAATGGTGAGCAGGGAAAGAACAACAGAAGGAGATCAGTGGACAGAGGGTTTCTGCCCAAATTTCCATAGTTCCTGTTCTAATTTAGACAAATAGGCCACTGCACAATAGATCCATAAGTTCTGATAAACTAACCGGTACTGTTATTTTATTTCCTCTCATCAATAAAATCATTAACACAGGAAACCTATGAATTGTGTCTCTGAATCACAAATGTAACAAAAGTGTTTTATTTTGACAAGTCCCTGTGGTACCTCCAGTTCTTTTCTGCACCAGTTGCTCTGAAGCCTTGAAGGCAGTAGGCTTCAAAGCACTGCCAACCAAGTGAGCACCACTTGGCTGATCTCCTAGGTGAGTCTAAATCCCACCCAGCTGACAGTTAATAGAAACCATCAGTGTCATTCAAAAACCTACTGAACAGTACCTAGTTCAAGGAAGTGGATCAAGAGAAGTTACTGCTGCTCATCCACAAGCTGAGTCCACTATCATACAGGTTATAAGAGTTTAAAATTAATTGCTGGATATAAGATAATTTTGCACCAAGATATATTACCCTTAAGGAATTCAGAATTTAAAACAGTGGTATATAGCAAGTTACAAAAAACAGAGTTTCTGCGTTTTACTGAGTCTGCCGTCATCAAACATAAGATATCATTCTCTATATTTTTGTTTTTTATTTAAGATATTTTTCTTCACTGGGGATGGTGGCTCACACCTTTAATCTCAGCATTCAGGGGGCAGAGGCAGGTGGATCTCTGTGAGAACAGGTTCTACATAGCACATTCCATGCCGGCTGGGGCTACAGGGAGACCCTGCCTTCATTTTTTTCACTTATATTATTTCTTTGAGAATTTCATACTATATATTTTGTTCATATTCAGCCCCTCCTCCCCAACTCTTCCATGGGCTACCCCTCCTTTCCCCACACGCCCAACTTTGTATCTTCTTTTTTTATTTTAATACATTTATTTATTTATTTATTTATTTATTTTTTTTGTATTTAACAGAACAGTTTGAAAACTCTCAATCATCTTTATACCCCTGTCCCGGCTGGCCCCCTCCCATAGCCTCCCCACCACTGGAGCCCATATACTCTGTCATCCTTGTCAGGCCCACTGGGTTGTCAGTATCCTCAGCCATTCCCCAGTGCAAGTCCATCCTTTGAGTCTAGTCAGCCTATCTAGAGTCCCTTGTTTTAGGAATATCAGCTCTTCTTCATCCAGCAGCAATCAGTTGCCAACATTCCTTCAGATAAGACTGAGGTCTGCTGTTCATTTTCCCAGTTCTGTGCTGGGTTTTTGTCTGCCTGAGTTTGCATGGGACTTTTGTATGCTGAAACCATTACCATAGACTCATATGAGCAGGTCCCCAGGAGCTTGTAGGACTCTGTTTCTATATGGTCCTGCACCTCCTCCCTGGTGTTTACAATCTTTCTGCACCCTCTGAAACAATGGTCCCTGAGCCTTGGGTGAGAGCAGTTTAATAAAGGGATCCTGTCCAAGGACCAGCATTCAGCAGACTCTTGAGCTCTACACTTTGGCTGTTTGCGACCTTTTGTCTTCCTGGCCCTCCACTGCATGAGGGATCATCATTATTGAGAACTCAGAGATTCGTTAGTGTCCTCTTCTTTATCCCTGTTCTATGTTCCACAAGCCTTACGTGTAGAGGTTGCATTGTACATGTGTCACTTAGGCCTGGGCAATTCATAGGCAATGTCTGTGTGACCAGTTGTGGTACTTGATAATAGTCTCTGTCTGGTGCAAAAATGAGCTTCTTTGATGAGTGGTGACTGGGATATTTGTCTGTAAATATGAAGATATGTATTTTGCACATAAGAAGAAATCACATTAGTCTAGTGATGTGACAGTCCTGGGGTTTTCTCTAAGATCTATGGCCACTCCAGCCATGTGTATTAGGTTATGTTTACAGTACCACACTTGAGTTTCCTCCCTTTGAGTGGGAGTTTAGTCAAATTAGGTAGCTGTTGATTGCCCCCAAGATAAGAGTGTCACGACTGCACCAATGACGTACACTGTGCTAGCCGTTGATGTGGTTATTTGGTCTTGAAAGCAGTGTTGGGTCTTCCATTAATATCTTCCCTTGGCACCTTCATAGTGCTCTCCAAAGCTCTGAGAGCTCGCCTTCAGGGGAAGTGGTTTCAGGTCAGTTGCAGCTCTATTGCTCCAAATCCTGTGTCTGTCTTCAGCAGTAGGGTCTGACCTTCAAGTTCTGGGAGACAATCAAGGGCTCTGGCAATAGCCTGGGTAAATTTTGGGAGTCTCTTGGCCACCCTGGTCAACAACTCAAAGGAAGGTTTCTCCTGTCTGGCACTGTTTCTTGTTATGCAGCTATAGACACAGACTCATGTAGAGATAATGGATGTATAGTTTGTCAGTAGGTTGTTGGACTAATACGGTTCCCTCTGGTCTTTTAAAACCAGCTAGGCATTATTTATCACTCCCCACTCTCCCACTGTCTAACCCTTCTGCCACAGTTTCCCCATTTAAGGTGCCCCCGTTTTCCCCATTTCTCCCTTACTAATACCCTTCTCCTATGGTCCCACCTCTCTTGAGCTCCTTCTTTCCCTTTATCCCCAAGGTTCCTTGTATAACCATCCCTCCCCCTCCCATTATATAACCCCATTTTTATCCATTTCTACCTTAGTAACACCTGTTTCCTACTGTTCTTCTCTCTCATGTCCTTTCTTTTCCTGTACCTCCCTGGTTCATTTCCATTTTTATTGTTGTTAACCAATGGAGACCAATCTGTGCTGCTCATATACCGTTAGGTGTGTGGTCATAAACCTGAGCATAGTAAACCCAGCCTAAGGGGCCATGCTCTTCAAGAAAATGACTCTCCTGTATCTCACATCTTTCAGTTGTCAGCAGCTTTTCACCTAGTGATGGGACTTTGGGCCCACCTCCCCCTCTCCATGCTGGGAATTTTTCTAGAGTGAGTTTGTACATATCTTACACATGGTGTCACAACTTCTGTGAGTTCATATGTGCATCTGCCCTGTTGTACGTGGAAATCACTGTTTTCTTGTAGTCATCTACCACCCCTGGCTCCTGTGCTCTTTCTACCTCCTCTTACACAGCCATCCCTGAGCTTCGGCAGGAAAATGTGTGACACAGGTGTCCCATTAGGGCTGAGTGTTCTTCAGTCTCTTATTCTCTGAACCTTGACCAGTTGTGGGCCCCTGCGTTATCATCATCTACTCCCAAAAGCAGCTTCTCTGATGAGGGTTGAGAGACTCACTAATCCATGCACTAGTCCAGTTATTACTATGTCCACTTAGAAGACTAATAGTAGCAGGTTCTCCCATAGGGCTTGCAATCTGTGTACCCACAGGTTCTTGGCTGGGATAAAGGTCCCAGGTATGGTTTCCATTGTCTGGAGAAAGCCTTGAATCCATTTTCTAAAAGGTGGTTGGTTACTGTCATGACAGTCATGCCACCACTGCACCACTGGGGATGTCTCACCAAGCTGGGCTTTATTGTACCTCACAGGGTTCACAGCTGGGTAAGACCGATGCTTACTTTTCTCCTCCAGCACTGTGCATAGCATCTTTCACTTCTGTGAAAGTTAACCAGTACGGATGAAGCGTTGAGGTCAGTGCCAACTTGGTTTTTACATGCTATAACTCATGATGGATATGGTGTCATCAGCAACAGAATCCTGCCAGCGTTTAACCACTGTTTATGAAGACTGTAGAATTTCGGAACCGGCTATGCCACATTGAGTTCCTGTCTATTCCTACTGTGAATTTTTTTAACCAATATGAACAGTTGGAGAATCTCATCAAAGGCTTTTCCACATCCATTGAAATATTGTTTCTTCTCTGTTATTTTTGATAACATGGTTTATACATTGATCATTCTTCCAATTTAAGCTAACTTTGTTTAACCAAGTAACTCCTAAAACTATGTAGAGAATAAAAATTGTATTTTCTTTCTAATGCTAATATAGATTTCTATGATTTGTCTTAATACTTTTGTTATCTGGTCTTTCAGTAATTAATTTTCTAGTCGTATCTGTTTTGCCTTTATTTTTAATTATGTTGGTAGTAATGTAGTTTAATTTGATGTTCATTTGATAACTTCAGAAGGGATAGTGATGCTTCTAGGCCATTATTTCCTAAGGTAGGAAAGTAATAAATATTTAAGAATGATTCTCCCAAACTCAAAAATGTTTCTGTGACCTCTTTTTTTTAATGATCTACACTGTTATTTTAGCAGTCATTCATTTGAAAACATTTTCGAATTTCTCTATGTTGTTTCTTCAGTATGAAACAGTAATTACATAACACAGAAATGCTGGGTAGATTACTAAACATTTAAGCATAGTCTCATAATTTAGTTACTATTTTGGCAATTCTTCTATTATAAGGCAGTTGTTTTTAATTTCAGTTTTTGAAATGTCATAACTTATTTTGTTGCTCATTTATGACTTGTAAATATTCTACTAATACTTAGAAAAATGTTTTCTGGCTTTGAAATGAATCATTGTGTAAAGTTTCCAAACATACAGCATTTAAAATAATATGTAATTTGAGGGTTTTAGACAAATTATTCCATGTAAAAGAAATTTTAAAATGCTATGAATTAATACAAATGTTTATTCTACTAATAAAATTCACATTGTGAATTGCGTTATAGGAGAGTTTCAGATCTTCTACCATATTTGTGCATTTTCTGGGGATTTGTGACATTGGGATGATCTTTTATCTTCAAGGAGTTTCCTTCTTGCTGGTTATGGTTTTTGCTTTGTAAAGTACTTGGCTCTGTTATCACAATGATTTCTGTTTTCTTTTCATTAAGAGCTTTGTGGTGTTTTTTTCCATTATTTTTACTTTTGAAACTTTCATCTCTTTATGTCTTAAATATATCTGTAAGTAAGCAGCATACGTTTTTAAATTTTTATTTTGCATTAAAGGGATATTGTAATCATTAATTTTTAATGGAAGCATTTTGATCATGTACTATTAAACTCCTGAAAATCAGCCTGTTAATGTTTGCTAACTTATGTGTTATAATGATCCAAAATTTTATGATTCCTCAAACTTAGTGATATATCTCAAAACATAACACTTTATCACTGAAAGTGTCATGTTTGCATGATCGTGATATACCTTCTCCCGTCTATTCACGGTGTCTCCCATTTTTATCATTTCCTGAATTTACAATTGTCTTTTCGTAAGTAATCATTGTTCCTCTCTTTGAAGGTGATTTTAACATACCTGTTAGTGTATGTTTACTGAGTATTATCTCAGATTTCGTTAAAGACTTATTTGATTTTAAATTATTTGCATGTGTTGGAGGTGTTGGCATGTGCTCATGACTACAGGTGACTGAGGACAGAAGAGGACATCACATACCTTAGAGCAGGGGTATCACAGGCATCAGTGAGCCACGCAACATGCATGCTGGGAATCAAACTGCAGTCCACTGCAAGAGTAACAAGCACTCTAAACCCTGAATTGCTAAACCATCTTTCCAGCAGCTTATTCAGATTTTGATGTCCAACCATATGTTTATTTTACCCTATTTTCTCTGAACACAGAATTTAGTTTCCCATTCATCCTGAGTCAGTTCTTAAACAACTACCCTTCAGTGTCTTTTAGGTTCAGTTCCAGACCAACTATGTCACTAATGTTTGATTCTCTGAAAATTACTTGTCTTCTTTTTCTCTGTATGGATTTCAGTGTATGCCCTTGTTTTTAGGTATATTTCTGTGTTTAATCTCAGTGTGGTATTCTTTAAATATATTGACTGGAGTCATTAGTGTTTTTGAATGAATGGTTTGTCATTCATTGGTTTTAAAAATGTTTTCAACCAGGGCTGGAGAGATGGCTCAGCAGTTAAGAGCACTGACTGCTCTTGCAGAGGACCCGGGTTCGATTCCCAGCATCCACATGGCGGCTACGAACCATCCTTCACTCCAGTTCCATGGGAATCCGAAGCCCTCTTCTGACCTCCATGGCATTGTACAACATGGGTGCAGTCACATACATGCAGACAACACACTCATACATATAAAATAAAAATAATAAATAAAGTATTTAAAGTGTTTTCAACCATCACTTAGCTTCTCCTGCGTTATCCTTTATTCCCTTCTGGGACACCTAATAGTGTGTATGTCACATATTATGGAATTGAATCATTTGAATCATTTCTATAACAATTTTTTAATTTATCTATTTGGTGGCTTTAAAATACTTATTCTCTAAAATTCAGTCAGCTGTGATCGTCTATGTGCTTCACACCTGATTTTATGAGTTTCTCTACCCCCTGTTCTGCTGTGTTCCGTAAGCCTTGGGTGTGTTGCATTTATTGACTTAACGTATACTGGACCATCTCTACCTCTGGAAGAAAGCCAACCTGATCACTGTTGATCTTTTTGGTGTGTTTATATGTGTCTATGTTTATTAAGGATATGGGCCTATAGTTTTCTTTTTGTTGTTGTTCTTGTGTCTTTATCTGGTTCTGGTATTAGAGTGATACTGGCTTCATAGAAGGAATTGGAAGTTCTCCCTGTGTTTCTGTCTTTTGAATAATTTAAGAAGTATTGCTTGTAGATCTTTGTGAATTTCTGGTAGAATTCTGCTATGAATCCATCTGTGTCTGGGCTTTTTTTTTTTTTGGTAGGGAGGTTTTGTATTCAATATCCTTATTTGTTATGGGCCTGTTTAAGCTATTGATCTCTTCTTGGTTTAACTCTGATGGTTTCCATGAATTTAGAAATTCATCAATGACTTTTATATTTTCAAATTTAATAGAGTATAGGTTTTAATGTATTCCCTTATAATGTTCTAGAATGTTTTTGTTGTGATGTTTCCCCTTTCATATCTGATTTTGTTAATTTGAATAGAACTCCTATATTAAACCTCACCCATTCATGGCTCAGGGATCATTGTGGAAGAAGGGGTAGAAAGATTGTAAGAGTCAGGGTTGGTGCATGAACATAAGGAAATAGAGACGTTCAGGTCACTGTGAACTTGCTCATATGAACTTGCAACAGTGGGGACAGCATGCACAAGACCCATCCTGACTCAGTCAGACAAAATCCCAGCACAATAGGAAGGAAATGGGTACCAGGCCCCAACCCTAGCCTAGGAACTATTGGCAATGGATTACTGCTGGGTGAGGGAAGAGTAAATCTTTGAGTGACTGTAGATAGGCTGACTAGACTCCAGTAGATGAACTTGTACCAAAGGATATCTGGGTACAAATGCTTGACCAGAAAAATACTTTACACATATGACAGAAAACAGATGCTTGACCAGAACAAATGCTTGACCAGAACAAATGCTTGACCAGAACAAATGCTTGACCAGAAAAAAACTTTACATATATGACAGAAATCTGATGAGGGGGGCTATGTGGATGTGGATGGGGAAAGTGGTCTAAATGTAACTATGATGTATTATATGAAATGCATAAAAACTCAACAAAAATGTTTTAAAATATTTGTTGTCTGCCAGGTCCACTCATTTACATAGTGAATCTTAGTTGTCTCCCTGCTTTCCTTCTCAGCCTTCCTTCGCACTCTCGCTGATGCCCTTCTTCCCAAGTCCCTCCACTGCTGTCATGCCCTCTTTTGGTGTGAGCTCAACTGAGTTGAATCAGTTTCTTGCCAATGAGAGTGGAGGATACTTATTAAAGCCAGGGCAACTTATCAGTGGCTGTACCACTAAAGAAGCCACATACCCTCCCATGTTTGATTATCTTCATGTTTTAACTGGAAAAATTGTGTAGCATATACACAGTTTCCTTAATTTTCCCTTTAAATATGTCCAATTTGCTACACATTCATGCAGAGTCCCACACTTCACTAATAGTAGTTTTCAATTTCAGTATTTCCAATCCGTTCCTTTTTGTGTTCTGCTTCTCTGACAGTCCCGTCAATCTATCTGTAATTGTATTGTGCATATTAAGCACGATTATTTTTAAATCTATTTCTAAAGACTGTTCTCCTGTATAATCCCTGAGTCTTTTTTATTATCACTTGTTTCTCTTTTTGTTCTAATTTGCTGCTACTTTCCAGGATAATTACATTATTAATTCCCATTAAGTAATAAGCATTATAATGATAGAAACTTTCTTGTAGGATCCTCTCTTCCTCAGAGGATTCACACTGGCCTCTGGAGGGAACATCGGACAGTACCATAGTGGATATGACGGTAAATCTTGATGGTCAGTTTGACAGGATAGAGAATCACTATGAAAACAGAGTCTAGACATGTCTGTGGGAGGTTTTCTAGATTAAGTTGATTGAGGTGCATAAGACATACTGAATGTAAAGGGCATCGGTCCATGGTTTGGGGTCGTCCACTGAACGAAAAGGAAAAAGAGCTGATCAGCTGTGTTCACCACTCTGTCTCCTAACCGTGGACACTCAGTTTCCAGAGGCCTCCTTCTCCTGCTCCCGTGATGAACAGTATCTGTTGCTAGAATTCCAAGCCATGATAAGCCCTTCCTTTATGAAACTGCTTTTGCCATAGCAACTAGCAAACTGACTAATGGAGTTAGATGCCTTAATCGAAGTACACAGATGAAGGTGTCCTTCAACAGTTTCTGTCCCTGTGAGACTAAATAATTGCTTGTTTGTGTTCACTTTTAGAGATCTCCCCTTTAATGTTTCCACTTTAACTGGTTTAACAAAGTTTTATTTTCCTGGTGCTTCCTCATCTAAACTCCAGTTTTATTTCTTTAACTAAATTAAATTAAATTAAATGTATATGAGCGTATTGTCTGTACATATGTAAGTACACCCCTGTCCTGCAATGCCTGTGAGGTCAGAAGAGGGCAGATCCTCTGGAACTAGAGTTCCATAACTTGGCATTCCAAGTTACGGTTTGGAATTCCAGCAGCAGATACTGTCCATCAAGGCAGCAGGAGAAACTGGCCTCTGGAAACTGAGTGTCCATGGTTAGGAGACAGAGTGGTGAACAGAGCTGCTCAGCTCTTTTTCTCTTTCATTCAGTGGAGGAACCCAAACCATGGCAGTTAGCCACCATGTGAATGCTGGGAAGAGAACCCAGGCCTTCTTCAAGAGCAACAACGAGGGTTCTTAACCACTGAGCCATCTGTCCTGCACCCAGTTTTATTTCTTGGCATGCCATAAATCCATGAAGGCTAAAATCTCCTCTGTTCAACTTTTCAGGGTCTTTAACACATTGTAGATTATGTGGTGAATTATGCAAGGAGGAAAGTCACTCCCAAAGCAAGCTCACTGCCCTGCATTTCAGTGTTCTTCCTGAGCGCTTTGGGCTTATGAGCCACCCAAGTCATCAATCTTATTTCTGTTTTATTTCTTTTGAGGTGCAAGTTGGTTACTCTATACATTTTGATCTAAAGTTTCTTATTTTCATAATCTATGTATTTTCTTATTTTGTTTAATTATGTGCCTTTGAATATTGACTAGGTGCTAATTTAAGTAATATACTAATGAGAGACCTATGTCATACATGAGTTAGACACAGCTTCAACTGCCTTTTAAATTCCTGCCTCTTACTCAGTGGGACCAGACAATTCTGACAACCTACGTTTGGTACAGTATGTGTAATTTTACAGACTCAGTTCAAGTATAAACAAATTAACAGTTCTGATGAAGTTACTTATGAATAGGCAGCATAAGTTACCATGATTTTCATCCAAAAACAGTGAGCTAAATAATTCTGATGTTAGATAAATTAAATTAAATTTTGAAAAATACATCTTAGAATCTCAGAAATATGTTCTGTTTCAGGATATAGGATAGAAATTACTCTCTCTGCCTGAGAGTGTAGATTCCAACCTCCATCAGTGCAGCAGCTCTGATCTCAGCAGACTGCCAGAGAGTGTTGACTACTGGCCTCCCTCTAGCCTCCTGCTGGCATAGGGGCTGAGAATGCAGGGGACTTCCTGAGAGCACCCAGATTTTGCCCAGATCCTGCCTCCATGTGGTGAAAGAAGCCTGACTTACCTGACTGGAATCTGAATTGGGCTTCTGTGGGTACTCCTGAATTTCTGATTTGAAGCCATCAGTTCCCTCCAAATTAAACCTGAGAGAACCTGAACCCTGTACCAACCAGCTTTACATAACCAATAAAGAAAGGATCTAAGCACCCTGATAATACAAACAGAAGCATACTTCAACTTAATTCTCATATCAAAATCATAAACAACAAAAGAAATTCACATGCCAGTATCACAATGAGAGAATAATAAAACAGAAAGCCAAAACACCATGTTCCCACCAAACCCACCAATCCTGTAAAAGAATTCTAAAAGGAGAACCCCCTAGAGATAACCCAAGACACTGAATATAAAAGAACCCTCATAAACATGATAAAGGAATTCTACTAATTAAAATAACACACGAACAAACAAATCAAAGAACTAAAGGCAGAGAGAGATAAACTTCTGAATGAATTCACAAAACAGAAACATTGAAGAAAACTCAGGCAGAAATGAAGAAGGAAGTACAAAACTCAATAAGCCAACTTAAAATAATGGGAAAGCCTCACTCTAGAATGAATGAAATGGAAAACAGAATATCAACACTGTAAGATAAATTTGAAGAATTGAACCACTCAAGCAAAGATTATTATAGAAAATTTTAAAAAGCATATGAATGGAATATGCAAGAGATATGGGACACCATGAAAAGACCAAATCTACAGATCATAAGAATAGAGGAAAGAGAAGAATTTCAGGTTAATGGTATTGACCAGATCTTAAACAGGACTGTAGAAAATTTCCCAAAATTAAGGAAAGATATCCCCATACAAATATAGGAAGCACATAGAACACCAAATAGACAGGATCAGAAAAGAAACTCCCTGCAACATATCATAGTAAAAATCCTAAATGTATGGACAAAGTGAGAATACTGAAAGCAGCAAAAGAAATACAAGTCACAAACAAAGGAAAGTGCATCAGAATTACAGCTGACATATTAATGCAAACTCTGAAAGCCAGAAGAGCCTGGACCAAGGTATTTCCAATTCTACATGACAATAGATACAGTTGAGAGGGAAAGAAAAATCTTCCATGAAATGAACAGCCTGAAAGAGTACATGTCCACAAAAGCAGCCCTTCGAAGAATACTTGAAGCAATACAGAGAGTAGAGAGAGAAACAACTATACTCCAGGGGCAATGAAAGAAAATAAATAAAGGTATAATTGAGGAAACACAAAATTAGACAGAGAACACAAACAGCAATTAAAATGATGGCAACCAATACACATCTTTCAATAATAACCTTAACTATCAATGGACTGAACTCCCCAGGCAAAAACACAAGCTAAGTGAATGGATTAAAAAGCAAAATCCATCTTCTGCAAGAAACCCATCTCACCTTCAAGGTCAGGTACTACTTAAGGTAAAAGGATGGAAAAGAATATCTCAAGAAAATGGCACTAAGAAACAAGCAGGGGTTGCAATTCTACTATCTGACAAAATAGACTTCAAAGAAAAACTAATCAGAAGAGTAAAGAAGGGTCACTTCATTCTGATCAAAGGAACAGTTAACCAAGAAGATATTACAATCCTTAACATATATGCACCAAACTCTGGTGCACCCAAATTCATAAAAACAATACTACAGGACTTTAAGAGATAGATTAACCCCAACTCAGTAATAGTAGGGGACTTCAATACCCCACTGTCTCCATTAAACAGGTCAGCTGGACAAAGGATAAACAGAGAGATGTCTGAATTAAATGATACCATACAACAAATGGATCTAACAGACATCTTTTGACTATTCCACCCAAACACCAAAGAATACACTTTCTACTCAGCACCCCATGGAACTTTTTCAAAAATTGACCACATACTGGGCCACAAAACAACTTCAACAAATACAAAAACATTGAAATAATTCTATTCATTCTTTCAGAACACATTGCAATAAAGCTCAAAATCAAGAATGGAAAAAGCCCTACTCACTGTACAAACTCATGGTAATTGAAAAACATACCCCTAAACAATGAGTGGGTCAAAGCAGAAATTAAGGAAGAAATAAAAGAATTCCAAGAGTTCAACAAAAAGGACAATAAAACACAACACAACCTCTGGGACACTTTAAAAGCAGTCAGTCCTAAGAGGGAACTTTATAGCTCTAATTGCCTACATTAAAAAATTAGAAAGTCTCAAATAAATGACCTAACACTGCAACTCAAGGCACTGGAAAGGCAAGAACAAATGAAACCCAAACCTGGCAGAAAAGAAGAAATAACAAAAATCAGAACCAAAATTAATAGAACCAAAGAAAACAATACAAAAAAATCAATGAAGCTAAGAACTGGTTCTTTGAAAGGCTAAACAAGGTAGCCAGACCCTTAGTTCAGTTAACCAAAAGAAAGAAAGAGCAAATCCAAATAAACAAAATTAGAGATGAAAGGGGAAACATCACAACAGACACTCAAAAGATAACCGTTATAAGTGAATATTTAAAAAAACCTATAGGCTAATAAATGTGAAAATCTAAAAGAAATGGATGGATATCTAAAATCATGGGAAATACCAAAGTTAAATCAAGAAGAGATGAGCAGTTTAAAAAGACGCATAACATAAAAGGAAATTGAAACAGTAATACAAAGCCTCCCAAATAAAAAATGCCCAGGCCCAGATGGATTTACATCAGCAAATCCAGACATTTAAAGAAGACCTCCAACCAATACTACTTAAATTATTCAAAACAATAAAAACAGATGGAGAACTCCCAAATTCCTTCTATGAAGCCAGCAACACTCTAACACCCAAACTGGGTAAAGACACAACTGAAAAAGAAAGCTATAGACCCATACCCTTAGTGAATGTAGATATGAAAATTCTCAACAAAATATTTGAAAACTGCATACAGACAAAAATCAAAAAGATGATTCACCAGGATCAAGTGGGCTTCATCCCAGAGATGCAGGAATGGTTCAATATACACAAGTCAATAAACGCCATTAATCATATAAATGTACTCAAGGACAAAAACCACATTGTCATCTTAATAGATCCAGAAAATGCTTTGACAAAATTCAGCATGCATTCATGTCCAAAGTCCAGGAGGGAATTGGACTGGAGGTAACACACCTCAACATAATTAATGCTATAAACAATAAACCCATAGCCATCATCATTCTAAACGGAGAAAAACTGGAAGCATTCTCATTGAAATCAGGAACCTGACCAGGATGTCCACTATCTCCACTCCTTTTCAACATAGTGCTTGAAACTCTTGCTAGAGCAGTAAAACAGGAGAGGGAAATTAAAGGAGTACGAATTGGAAAAGAAGGGGGTAAATTATCACTTTTTGTAGATAATGTGATACTATACCTAAGAGATCCCAAAAGTTCCACCAGAAAACTCCTAGAACAGATCAACACTTTCAGTATGGTGACAGGTTATAAAAATCAATCTACAAAAATCAGTAGCCTTTCTATATACCAGTAAAAAGTAATTGGAGAAATAAGACAGGGAAATGCTCCCATTCACAACTGCTGCTGCAAAAAAAATCTTGGAATAAATCTGAATAATTTAAATTGTTAAAGAAAGAGATTGAGGAAGGCATCAGAAGATGGAAGGAACTCCCATACCCGTGGATTGGAAAAATTAATACTGTGAAAATGATCATCCTACCAAAAGCAATATATAGATTTAATGCAATCCTAATAAAAATCCCTGTGACATACTTCAGGGAATTAGAAGAAAACACCCTTAAATTCATATGGAAGCACAAAAGATCCTGGACAGACAAAGCAACCCTCAGCACAAAGAGCAGTGCTGGTGGGATTACTATACCAGATCTGAAAGTATACTACAGATCTATAGTCATAAAAACAGTATGGTGTGGCACAAAAATAGATACATAGATCAATGGAACACCATTGAAGAGCCAATCATGAGTACATTCAATTTCAGCCACGTGATATTTCACAAAGATGTCAAGAACACACAATAGAGGAAAGACAGCATTTTCAACAAATAGTGCTGGCCAAACTGATCTCCACCTGTAGAAGAATTAAACTAGATCCTTATCTTTCACCTTGCACAAAAGTCAACTCCAAATAGATCAAAGACCTCAATGTGAAACTGGAAACCCTGAAACTATTAGAAGAAAATATTGGCAGTAACTTACAAAATATAGGTGTAGGAAAGGATTTTCTAAATCAGACAGAAGTTGCTCAGGAATTAAGGTCAGCAGTCAGCAAGTAGGAGCTCATTAAAATATAAAGCTTCTGTACAGCAAAAGAAACAATCAAAGTGAAGAGAAAACCCACAGAGTGGGAAGAAATCTTCACCACTGGCACATCTGACAGAGCTTTAACATCCAGAATATACAAAGAACTCAAAAAACAAAGAATCAAGAAACCAAATGACCCAATGAAAAGATGGGGTAAAGATATAAACAGAGAGTTCTCAAAGGAAGAAATAAAGACGGCTAAGTAACATCTCAAAAAGTGTTCAACATCATTAGTAATTAGGGAAATGCCAATTAAAACAACCCTAAGGTATCACCTTACCCCAATCAGACTGGCTAGGATCAACGGAACAAATCATACCAAATACTGGCGAGGATGTAGAGAAAGGGGAACGCTCATTCACTGTTGGTGGGATTGCAAACTTGTGCAACCTCTATGGAAAACAGTGTGGAGAACTTTTAAAAAACTAAAAATGAACCTACCATATGACCTGGTTGTACCACTCCTTGGCATATACCCAAAGGACTCATCCTATTGTAGAGACGCTTGTACAACCATGTTTATTTCTGCTCTTTTCACAACAGCTATGCGATGGAAGCAACCTAAATGCCCCTCAATTGATGAGTGCTTAACAAAAATGTGGTATATTTGCATTTACACAATAGAGTTCTCTTCCGCAGTAGAGAAAGATGAAATAATGCAATTTTCAGGTAAATGGATGGATCTAGACACTGTTATACTAAGTGAAGTAACAGCTTCAGAAAAACAAATGACGTATGTTCTCCCTCATATGTGGCCCCTAGCACCAAATCCTTTTAAATTCCAGGTCCTTTTAATAAGATGATGCTATACAGCAGTCCCTTCTGCATGAAATAACTACCATCATCACAACTTCAGCTGAACCTGATAGCTAAACATCGTCACAATTGGGCTTGTTGATGGTTTTGCTCATTCATTAAAGGAGGCACAAGCAGGATCATTGGAACCTCACCTGGTTATGCAGCCATTCTTCCCAGCCAACTGCATGTAATTTGGCCTTAATCACACATGGCCTCCTGGATTTTGGGAGGGATAAAGTATACAATCTGGGGAAGGCTAGGAAGAGAAGGTATGACCCATGCTCGGTAACAGCTTTCCAGGGTACATACCCGCAGGTCATATACACACCTCAGCAACCCCTCAGTTATCTCAGTAAGCTCAATAAATTCATTGGTTCCCCAGTAAAATTTTAATCAAACATTGGCTTGACACTCGATCCTTAAAAGGGAATAAGAATCACTTAGCATTCCCAGGAAAAGAAGTCTCACAACAGATGGAAAATTTATTTGTTAATGCTAATTATTTTTTACAAAAAAAAAAAAAAAGAAAATGAGAATGTAAAAGATGTTAAAAGCATATGGGAATGGAGATATTTTCCACAATCGACAGAAAAAAAATGAGAAAGCCTAAGCAAGTGATGAAGGTCTATGTAGGTTTGTTATGAGATGTAAAGGATGAGACAAAAATAATATGCACATAATCTTAAAATTTCTATGGTCATGGTTTAGTCAACTAGTTTAAGGAACAACATACATATCTAGTCAAGGTTTATCTGAGAATATTTGGTTTTTGATCCAAGTCTTATCTACACAGCACATGATAATTAAAAGTACCAGACTGGTGGAACTAACCTTTTTGGATGTTTAACAGCCATACTTTGAGACCTATTACAAATGTGGTCAGAAGGACTTAAAGGACAGTTTTTAACCCTTGCCATGCAAGGTTGACTAAGTTCCATGGGACTATGGAACATTACTCAAAATGTCCTGTAACTGGTAAGTCATCTGACCTCTTGTTCAGGGAAGACATGGAGACCCCACAAAACAGACTTGAATCAGTGTCCAGTCTACAAAGAGGAGGGTTAACGCAGAGGAAACATCTCATTCATGCTTCCAAGTGAAGCCAGACGTGGTCAAACAGGACCTTTGACATATCTTCACATAGATGGAACTGGTAAAAGAAAGGAGCCTGGAGCACCTTCCAAGTACATGTAACCCAAGAGGAACAGATCCTCAAATGACCTTAAGTGTAAAAATTAATTGATTTACTGTATGGTCTTAAACACTCAAAAGGAAAGTACAACCAAAGAGTAAAGTCATTGGTATATTTCTTTAAGAGTTCAAAGGATTACACTTCCCAGACATTAGGCTTAAGTCTATATCAAAAGTTATTCAATTATTTCTCATTGGTGACTTTGTTCCTAACCAGAAAGTGCTGCTCAGGTGTAAGATTTCAAGTCTTGGTCTCCAATACTGTAGTGCCCACCTGTAGCTAAGGGAGACAACCAGCTATTGTTCTAAAATGACAGATAAATTTTTTTTCTCCGCCTATCTAGAAGCCTTTGAAAGGGAACTGACACTGATTCTAACCACTCCAACAGCTATCAAAATACCTGAAAGCAAATCCTGAATCCATCACTCTAGAGTCCAGCCTTGGCAGACAAAAGAAAAATGAGGAGGACCCCAATAAAGAGATGCTTTTGGAAGCCCTTGTCAAGAAATTCCAATGGCCTCTTATACGAACATTTGAAAATTGCCCTGTTCTGACTTTTTTCTAGTTCCCTGTCTAGAACGTGTAATGCTAATTACTCTTGCCTTTACTTCTCCTTCACATTTCCTATTCTGGATTCAAGGACTTCCTTTTCCCCTTGGAGATAAGAGTTATGCAATTTGGGTGTCTTTTAGATAGACCCACTGAAGAGATACTCCAATTGCCTCACCCTGCATCCCTGTTCATCATGGAAGAAGCCAGAGCGGTCTGCATCCCGATTCCTATTGGCAATTTGGGTAACCTCTTCAGAGGATGGCATGATAAGAATAGGAGGTAGGAAATGGCTAGGCAGTTAGGGTAAAAAGACCCCGAAAGAAAAGTATCCAGTTTCTTGGCTAAAACTCATGGTGTCCTTGTGCCTCTTAGCAACATACTCTGTTCCAAAGGCCAAAAATGTCGAAAATACTTGGGAGCTTTTATCTAATCCTTAAAAGATTTTAGGGTTACCTCTTCAGAGGGGGGAATGTTAAGAGTAGCCAAAAGCCCCATAAAAAATAAATAAAAGAAAAAAGAAGAAATCACTCTGATCAGTTATTTGATTTTCCTTCCTTTTGAATAAAATCCTTTTTCTGAGCTAAGGAGGAGCAGTCCTTATGGGAACACCAGAAAGTACAGTATGTGCTCAACAGTGTTTGAATATTAGCATGAATTTAAAATAAGGAAATGCATTCATTATTTTACTATTGTCAGGCATACAATTAAGCAAACAGTGTCAGGTTAAACACAAATTATGGTGCAGTTACATTTTAAAAGGCCGTTCTTTACCCGCCCACGGTTCAGAAGAACCCAGGGTTAGAAGGACTCATTGTGCATCACAACAAGCTGAGGAAGAGATGTGGTCTCCACAGACCACAACATTGTTTCAGAGGTTTTGATAGTAGGTTTAAAATATGAATTTGAAATGGCTACCTGGATTCTGAACCTACATCTTAACAGTAACCACAAGGTTGATTTACAAACAGAGCTTTGCTGTTTTATGGTATGTTTCCAGTTATGAATGGCTTTTAGTTTTATATTTTCAAACTAACCTAATATGTGGGTTCCAGAGGAAAACACATACACATCTAAAATAGTAAAATTCCATTTAAATTTTTATTCTATGCAATTCAATAATTTCACCCTATGTAATTTCAGGTTTTCATGCTCTTCTGAAGACTTCCACATACAAAGAAGATATTTGATTAATTTGGGCAAGCAAAATTGGGAGGAAATATTATTTTAGATAACTGTTTTGTGGTCTTTTTGAGAAAGTGTCTCCCTGTAGCCTCAGCCTGCCTGGAATTCTCTATGTAGGTCAGGCTGTCCTCCATCTCACAGAGATCCACTTGTCTCTGTCTCAGGAGTGATGGGATTAAAGGCATGCACCACCACATCCAGTTTATATTAGACATCTTAAAAGACTGTCCCTATGCGTGCTCTGCTCTAGCTTACTCTTAAGTTACCTTTGGGACACTGGATAAATCATACATAATCTGAAAACAGCAGGATGACCTATGCCGTTTCAACATTCCAAAGCAAAGACTAAGTTTTTTCTTTCCAGGAGGATAACAAGGAAAGAATAATGAAGACCAGTTCATGATGGCTGTTATTGTAGTCAGTTTTCCACCGTTGATTCTACCATTCATTAAGCATGGGAGGTCGTCCACCTTCTAAAATCTTCTTCCATTTCTTTTTTCAGTGTCCTAAAGAATGCATTATAGAAGTATTTCACTTCCTTGGTAGGGTTCATTGTTATCTAATTTTTTAACAGATATCGTGAATGGAAATTTTTAATTACTTTTTCAACAAGTACATTATTACTATAAACACAATTGATTTGTGTATGTTGGTTTTATATACTGCTACTTTGCTGAAAATATGAGATCTAATTTTTTTCTGGTGGAATAATTAGGTCTATTAAATAATCATATTACTTATAAACAGGAATACTTTATACTGTTCCTTTCCTATTCATTTCTTTGTCCTGTCTTACTGAGCTAGCTAGACTCTGATCACTATACTAAATAACAGTGTGAGAATGAGCTCCCTTCCTGACTTTAGAGTAACTGCTATCAGCTTTTGCTCATTTAGTATAATATTCTTTGTAGGTTTACTGTATATATTCTTATTATGCTTACATATGTTTATGTTATTGCTAGTTCCTTCCTTCAAGGTTTTTATAGGAAGATATGTTGAACTTTATCAAATGCCTTTTCTGCATCTATTAATATAGATAACCATGTTATTTTTGGCCTTAATTGTATTCATGTGCTCTAATATATTTATTGGTTTGCATATGTTGAAAAAAAATTGCATTCTTGGAATGAAACAAACTTGTTCATAGTCTTCTTAATGAATTCTTGAATATGATATACAAGAATTTTATTAAAATTTATGCATGTACGTTCATTAGGGACATAGATGTAGTTTTCTCTGTTGTTGTTATTATGGGATCTTTATCCAGGTTTGATAGCAGAATGATAGTGGATTTAAAGAATGAGTTCCATATCTTCGCTTTCAATGTCCTGGGAATCTGTGGGATAGTACCATTACCCTTTTTACATGTTTTGTATGTAAGTATGTGCATGTGTGGTGAATCCATACAGTTCTAAGCTTTACTTCGTGGTGAGACTTTTCTAACCACTTCAATTGCATTGCTTTTGTGGCTCTCTCTCTAGGGTGTTTATATCTATTTGGCTTAATTTTAGTGGATCATATGTGTTTAGAAATATATATATATATAGTTTCCATCTTTTCTATTTTTTATTTCTTTTTTTAATATGTTTTAAAGTTTTTAGTATGGATCCTCTAAATTTATCAGAATATGTTTTAACATGAACTTTAATATCTAATTTTGTTAATTTAGTTCTTCTCTTTCTTGTTGGCTGGGAACTTGCTGCTAACTTGCTCATTAGTTAGCAAAATCCAAATCAATTATTTTATTTAGCTTTCTGTATTCATCTGGCCTCCATTCTATTAAGTTCTTCTCTGATCTTTAACATTTCTTTCTGCTTACTTCTTTTGAGATTGGTTTGTTCTTTTTATATAAAACCTTGAGGTGAATTATTGTTATTTGTGTGATGTCTCCTGATATTTTTCGCTAT
This sequence comes from Nannospalax galili, assembly GCF_000622305.1. Lineage (NCBI taxonomy): Eukaryota > Metazoa > Chordata > Mammalia > Rodentia > Spalacidae > Nannospalax > Nannospalax galili. Next base: position 285,757 of record NW_008352126.1, on the reverse strand, counting down.
GCACTCATACCAAAAAGAAATTCTCTTGTAACTACTTGCACTGTGTCACAACATTTCTGATAACTCGTGCTATTTTTTGTTTTGTTTTGTTTTTAAGATTAAAAGTTTCCTTCATGATTTCTTCAATGATCTCTGGTCATTCATAAGTGTATCCTTTTTTAAACGTGTATTACTGTTGTTTCTGTGGTTTCTCTTGCTAGTAATTTCTTGCTTTATTCCATTGTGGTCTGTAATGTACAAGGAACTATTTATATTTATTAAGATTTGATTAGTGACCTACAATGTACTGTATTTTCTTCCTTCCGGAGTATTGGCTCCATATGTGTGTGTGAGATGTGTGTGTGTGTATGTGTGTGTGTTTTCATACATATATGTGTCACCCGAGCTCTCTTAGGGCCCCTTGCTCCTAGTGCTACTAGACAAACCCCACTAACTTTTCTCCTTCCTGCTCTGTTTGACCCACCCTCACTCTCTTCATGGTCTCATGCTCCTGATGCTGTTAGACAAACCACATAGCACATCTTTATCTGAATTTCTCATAATTTGTATCCTGGGTACAGGAAACAGTAACTTACAAAGGGGAACACCCAGCCCTGTTCAGCCCTGGCTCAGCGGCCTGCCATTCCAGATCGCTTCTGTACCCCACCCACAGTCTCTGTTAGCTTTTGCTCACACTTTGTGGGCCCATGGTCTTGCCCAAGGTCAATAAATGCCCCCTCTCCTGACCACATGGGCAAGAAACCCGGGCCATTTTTTCTGTGCCACTGGCTTCCAAGATGGCTCCGACACCCCTCCCTCCATGGCTAACTCTCCGCAGCCAATTCTATGCAGCAGGTCCCACCCCTCAGAGGAACATATATCCCTTGGGACACAATATGTGTGTGTGTGTGTGTGTGTGTGTGTGTGTGTGTCTACAACAGTATATTTTGACATGGCTTCCTCAAAGGTCTTTGGTTTAGTTTTCTCATCCCCTAACTCACCAAATTCTTCCTGCTCCATTATTCACAATTGTCCTTTAACACCACCCATGCTTTATCTAACTTCCTTTGAGAGCCCCCGCTATGATCTACTAATGGTTTTCTAATCTCCATGGGTATTCTAATTTCAACACACATATCCAGAGATTTGCTGTGAGCATCCACAGATAGGAAAGAGCATGTGATGTTTATCTTTCCAGGTCTGGGCTACCTCACTCAGGGTGATCATTTCCACTTCTGCCCATTTACATGTGAATTTCATAATTTCATTTTTCTTAATAGCTGAATATTCTATTGTATAAATGTACCATAATTCCATTATCCATTATCTGTTCATCAGTTGATGAACAACTAGAATGTTTTCATGTCCTACTGATTGTGAATAGAGCAGCAATAAACACTGATGAGCAGGGATCTCTGTAGTGGGATACAGAGTCCTTTCTGTATATGCCAAAGAATGGGATACCTGGATCAAGCTTTGTAGAGAAGCTCCACACCAATTCCCATAGTTGCTGAACTAGTTTACAATTGAAGAAGTGTTCCACTTTCACCACAATCATATCACTTTTTGTCATTTGTTTCTGAATTTTGGTCATTCTGACTGGGGTAAGATGAAATCTCAAAGTTGTTTTAATTTGCCTTTCCCTGATGGCTAAAGGTGTTGAACATTAAAAAATATATATTCCTCACCCATTCACATTTCTTATATTGAGAACTCTGTTTAGCTTCATGCCACATTTTTTAATTGGGTCATTTCTTGTTGTTTAGTGGGTATTTTCTGTTCTTTGTATATTCTAGGTACTAACCCTTTCACAAACATATGTCAGGTGAAGTCTTTTCCCATTCCGTAGGCTGCTTCTTCACTCAAATGATACTGTCTTTTGCTCTACAAAAACATTAAGACACAGGAGCTCCAAATAATAATTGCCAGATTTAATGCCTGACCATCATTCAGACCACCCCACTCTAAATGGTCAAACTCAAGGAAACTAATGACAAAAATGCTGATGAAGATGTGGAAAACGTGAACATTCACTGCTGGCGGGAATGTAAACTGTTTGTTCTGGCCACTATGAACATCGGTGTGTAGAATATTCTAAGGAGTACTAAGATGACTACATGAACAAGCCACCTCACTTTTGGACATATACCCCTAAGGCTCTGCATCTTACCAGAGACACAGACACTTGTGTTTACTGAGCTCTTTTTTAATAACAGGAACATGGAATCAGCCGAGATCTTTATCAACTCATGAATAATGAATGAAAATGTGACACATAAATAAAAAGTAAATTATGAGCATTTTAGAAAAGTGAGTGGAGATGAAATGCACTAAGTGGGGCAGCCCAGACTCAAAAATGCAAACACTAAATTCTCTCATATGTGAGCTCTAGCTTATAATTTTAACATATGTTCATTTACATGGAAATGTATATGTGTGGACAAATAGAAAGAGAGCTATGAGACTGACAGAGGTTTGAAGGAGAGCAGCGACATAACCTGAGGTAGGAAAATAGAAAGTAGAAAAATGGGGTTGGAAGGGTTTAATGTAGACTGTGCAGGGTGAGTGAGAGAGAAAAGTGGGTTGGAGGGAAGGTCACCTACTGATGAAAGAAATAAGAAAATATAATATATTCTAAGCTAATTAAAAATGAAATAAAATCTGAACATAGGTACTCTTCAGAGATGGATAAGATTGTTCCTTGAATCCAAGGTGCCTACCTTCCTATTAGATGTTGGTTACAGAGGTCCTCTAAGATTGAAAAAAACAAACAACAAAAAAAACAACAAAACAGGCATTGCAACTACTGTTGGTTGCCCACCAGAACTAAATCATAAGGCCATATTCATGAAGACACTACTACGTGCTCTAACTGCAGGAAAAGAAAATGAACTCGCCTGCACCAACAGAACTTTATATCGTACTACAGACCCTATGGACTCATCCATGTTTGTTACTGCTGTATTCAGAATAGCCAGGAAATGCAAGTAGCCTAGACATGCATCAGCTGATGCATGAATATTGGTACATCTAAAAAGCATGAAATTATTCATTATGAAGAAAACTAAAGTTATGAAATTCAGAGGCACATGAATAGAGGTAACCTGAGTGAAATAACCGAAACCCCCCCAAAAAAAACAAATATCACAGGTTTCCTGTCATGTGTGATGTTAGCTTTGAATCTTTAGAAATGTGTGTTTCATTTGGAATATTGAAAGAGGTCAGAAAACTAGTAAGTGGTCATGAAGGAGGGGGTTTAGGAAATGGAGGTAAAATGCAGTGATATAAAGGAGAGAAGGGAACGGTGGAACAGGAAGGGTTAACAGGCATCAGGGATAGGAAGACAGGGTATATGAGGGAGTACAGAGAGGAGTTAACTAATACTAAAGACCATTTGAAAAAGTCATATGAAAACATACCGTTTCACAAGCTTATACCTATATAAAAAGATCTGAGATGGAGTTACCCAATAATAGGAGACAAACACCAGAAATAGACCCTACAGTGTAGCAAATAAAAACCCCAGAGTCAAGAACAAGCTGCCTTGGATCAAGTTGCTGGTCATTAAATTACCATAGCCACCCAAATATTATGGACTATTACTATTGCTCTTGTTACACTCTAAAACTTGATGGCAAAACTGAATGAAGACCGTGGAAACATAAACGAATGAAGTGAAAGAATTAAAGACAAGAAATTACAATTCAAGAAACAGTTAGAACCTCTGAAGAAAATCCAAAATGAAATAAAACTTTAAATGAAAATACTTGAGTCACAGATCATGGAGAAATTAAGCAGATACTGCCCTTAAAGTTTCATCCCTGTGGGCTGGCTTTTGTAATGTTGGAAGGTGCTATGCGTGCTGCCGGAGGAGAAAAGTAATCATCAGCTTTACTGAGCTGTGAACCCTGCAGGCTACAATAATGACTGCTAGAGAAATAGTGGCTTGAAAGTTATGGGAGTAGCTAACCATTGTATGATTGTATTTAAGGCCCACTCCACAAGATGGAACCCATAAGGAGCCTTTATTGGGGCCAAATACCTGTGACTAGATAGGTCATTGTCCCCAGGAGAGAATCTGCTACTAAATGGACATAGTATTAAAACGATTTCTAATGACTTATTGCTGTACCATAGATTGATGCGTCTCTCAGTCTTCATCAGAGATCTTCCTTCAGTAGAAAGCAATAAACACAGAGACTCACAAGTGGTCAACTTACAGAATATGTGCAACTTCAGAATGGTCAGCCCTAAATCGGACACTAATATTACACACCTCTCCTCAAGGCTCAGGGAACTTCATGGAAGAGAGGGCAGAAAGACTGTAAGAGCCAAAAGTTGTAGATGAAAACAGAGAAACAGTGTTTTCCAGACAGCAAGTCACATATGAACTTCCAATAACTGTGCCAGAAACGCAGGCCCTGGTCATGTTCAAACCAGACAAAATCCCATCACAGAGTGAGTAGGTGGGCATAAACTCCCACTTTTAACTGAGGAACTGTTGGCATTTGATAGCTACTGGAAGAATAAGAGTCAATTTTCTTTATTATCATGACTTTGGGGAAGCTGTCCACAATCCAGGGAAGTTTCTACATCCAAGGGTATCTGGGTAACACATATTGGATGTGATGGGGGAATAACAAACATACATGGATTTTGCTGGAAAGGGAGGTTATGAGTGGATCTGAAAGGAGATGGGACAGAGGTAATATGGCATGTAGGTATTCATGAAGTTTTTAAGAATTAAAATAATTTCTTACTTTACTGTAACTATGTGTTCTCATAAGTATAAACAAGTGTACTTTCACCTCCCATCAAAAGCTTCTTTTTTTAATAGTTGGAGACTATTGCAGAGTTCTGGAACTGGTCAAATGTAGAGAATAAGTGCCCATGTGATCCTTAGCCCTAAGTGACACATCTTCAATGCAACCTTTACCTATAAGATAAATGCGTCTCCCAACCCTCAGCAGATGTTTCCTTATGCAGCAGATAGTGATTAACACAGAAAACCACAATTGGCTACTGTGCAGAGAACCAGAGGTTGCAGAGTGACTGATGGTGAATAGGACACCTGTTTCAAACCTCTGTCTCTCAAGGACAAGGATCAGTGAGGAAGAGGAGGCAGAAAGGTTTTAAGAGCGAGGGGGCTTGGATGATAACAAGGTAACAGAGTCTTCCAGACACCTGGTCAGTTACAGATATGAGCTCACAGCAATGGTGAGAGCATGTGCAAGTCCTATGCAAGTTCAAACAAGACAATATCACAACCTATATATGAGTAAGTAGGTAAGAATTCCCAACCCTACCTAAGGAATTTTTGACAATTCATGGCTGCTGGGAGGGGAAAGACATTATCTTATAGGGACTCTTGGTGGGCCCAGTGGATGGATCCACACTGAAGGACATTTGTGGACACAAATACTCTATAAGCCATATATATAAATATATATTTATAATGGGGTGCAGTGAGGGGAGGTGCAAATTGGGGAGAGTATCAAAATATAATCAAACTACATTGTTTGAAAATTACAAAAATTCAATTAAAAAAAGAAAAGAAAAGAATCCCAATAATAACAAAAAGTTTTAAACAGAACTCAATGGTAGTATGGGGTAATAACATTAACAAAATATTTTAAAACATGGTAAAGTAAAAATATTGCAAATTTCAATGAAAAGAAAGAAAACAATGATGTTTCAGAGCAAGTATTTTCTGTATCCTCCAAAGCTGGATCTTCCAGGGCCATACAGCAAACAGATCTTTGTGGTCATTTTCCTCTGCTAGCTTATATGATTTTTACTGGTGTTGATCCAATATGGACAAGTTCTTGTGCCTACCAGAGCTGTTTCACTTCAGTAGTTTACTTTTCTGTGTAGCAGAGGCCTTGTCTGGGTACACTCAGCTCTATAGTCTGTGGAGTGCCAGGTTCTCTCATCCTTTTAAGCCTTCCTGGCTTGTTCTTCTTGGAGTAGTTGCTATTCTGCCTGGGAATATCTCTGAAGTGCATTGGGAATGGGGGTGACTATCACAGCATTGGTACCTATATCAGTGGAGGACCTGTTTTTATACTCTCAGGAACTGCTGAGAATTAATCACCTGATGGAGGGGTGCAACCATGATGCCAGGGAGACCACTGGAACTTCATGCATTCCAGCTTGACAGTAGTTGAGCAACAGTGACCCCACAAGTTGATGACTCTCTGATCTCAGGCACAGGAACATCACATGCCAGGATTATTCTCAGTTGATGAGGTCTGATCCTAGTCACTGAAGCTTAATAAACAACTAGGATGAAAATGTGAGGAAGTTAAGTAAAATAAATTAAGAAATAAAATAATAAATACTTGGGTACAAAGTTGAATGTTTTTCTAGGGGTCTCTACATATGTAGAGTTCATACATATGTCTGAGTCCTCTAAAATTCAAATAAAGAAGGAACTACAGAACAAACGTAAATGGAAAATAGATTGTGTGTGTGATGGTTCATAGTTTCCATATGCTGATTGTAGCTATTCATTTAAAACTGGGACTTGAGTAATGTTTCTTATGGATCTCAACAAACAATCTCATGTAATATAAAAGGAGCAATCTGTCATTCTTGTTTTTCAATGGTATTTTTTTAATCTTTTTGAGACATGGTCTCCTTGTAGCCCCAGCTGACCAGGAACTTGCTGTAGACCACACTGGCCTCAATTTCACAGAGATCTGCCTGCCTCTGCCTCCAGAGTGCTGAGAGTAAAGGTGTGCGCCCCCACGCCCAGAAGATTTTCAGAGTTTCTTTAGAACAATAGTTTTCACTCCTCATTCTAATGATGTTGTATCATTTCTGTAACCTATAGAATAATAGCCTAAGTCCAGCTTGAAACCTAGATTTAAAAATTATTTAGAAATTATTGTACATTCAGGACTGGAGAGACAGCTCTACAGGTAAGAGCACTTACTTATTAATGTTCCAGATGGTCTGAGTTCAATTCCCAGCAACCAGGTCAACTGCCTGTAACTCCAGCTCCTGGGGGATCTGAACCTCTGATTCTGTGGGCACCTGTACTCACATGCACACCTCACACACAGACACACACACGTACACAATTAAAAGTAAAATTATATGGAAAAAATTTAAAAGTATTGTACATTCAGCAGAGACAGTTTGAGTGAGACAAGCATAGAAACATCTAAATATTAAACTTTCCACACCAATAAAAATACCATTGCAAACTTTTTCAGTTTTTAATGCAGAAGAGTTAAATGAAGTAATTATCACATGGTACATGAAACTTTATACCTTAATTATTTGGATTTTCCAAATAATATTCTACTATTAGCATCTTTCACTTAGTCATAATATTTTCAAATATTCTGAATGAGTATTTTTATGGTCAGTATGTGAATGTATATTGTTATGCATTCAATTTTCTATAATTAAATTTTAATTGATAACTTGCACTTTTCCAAGTTTATGTGCAATACTGATAACTACTCTCTTCGTTATAACATATATTACTGCCATTTAAAGCTGCTAATGTGCTTACTCTATTCTCTCTTTGGAATAGAGACTTTCTTTTCTCTTCTCACCTTCCTACTTCACTGGGTAGCTTCTAGCCCCTGTGAACTTTTCAGTTGCTTCATAGTCTCTATAACATTGAACAGTAGCTTTATTTAATCACCTAGTTTGATAGATAAATGTTGAATGGGTCTTTTAAATTCTAATGAGTCCAAACTTTTCTTCATCGTATTAAACTAATTGCCTCTTCTGTATATTAATCCTTTACTTACATTAGTCTTCATCTGTTATGTCTGCAGTTCTCCTTTAACTTTATTATGCATGCACGTAACAGCACAGTATTCTAGCAAACATTTAGCTATTCTAATTGAGCAATATGGTTTAAATTACATATGCATTTATGCAATGTAAATTGCATAGTTCTTGTATGATTATAAATTATATAAGTATTATTTATAAAGTAATAGGAACAATAGTATTTGTAATATGCAATCAGAAAGCAATTTTAATCCCAAATTGCCCCATATTATAATGATTTGAAGCTATTTCTTAGGACGAACTATTGTCTGCCATTTGAGTAAAACCGTAGACATACTGAGAATGTTTCAGGTGTAGGAAATTTCAAAACATCCTCATATCCAGCCATTGGCAAGACACCCATGGTGAGAGAGAAAGCAGAAAGTTAGGAAACAGATCCAACTAGGTGAATAACGGGCCCTGAAAGTTTTTAAAATTATAGACTAGGTACAGCAGAGAGAAAGCAGCTGTAATACTTAACGTTACTTATGTCATTAAAGACAAACCTCAGGTTCTGCGTTGGGTGTAGAAATAAAGTGGCCCTGAACGCTAACCCTCATCCATTGAAAGTTCCAGCTTGAGAAAATGCAAATGAATTTGCGAAAATGCAAACTAACTTGAAACAAGAGAAACTCAAGAGTCTCCTTCTTAGAAAACAATCGCCTAGAGATGTGTTTTACAAGCAACCATCAAGGTGCACAGAGGCCACTATTGCTTGGGGAAGGTGACCAGCGTACAGCTTCAGCTAGTACCAGAATTTGGAAGAATGATCCATCTTTCCGATTTTGCAAGTTTGCAAAAATATAGGAGACATAGGGTCATGTTGGCTTGTGCTAAGATTCCAGAAAGCCACTAGGGTCAGGTGAAGTGAGGAAGCAATCCAATGCCCTTTATGGCTTCCATGGATACTTTTTGACAGGAGAACACTTACATACACGAAGGCTAAACATTCATATAAGCACAAAATTAAATTAATAAATAAAAGATTTGAAAAGGAAAATTTAGCTATGACCATTTCTTTCCTAGCCTTAGTCCTTTTAGATATCACTTTGGATTGCTGGCATGCCTGGATCCTTCCATCGTTGGGATAAGAGCTCTAATAAGAAGGGAGAGAAACACCAGGGTAGGAAACAGCTTCAGTGCAAAGCAATTTAGTGGTGGTTTCTTCTCTCCATTGTAGATGATTAAAAGTTGAATTTTGTTCCAAATGGATCAAAGACCTCAATGTAAAGTCTGAAATTCTGAAACTGTTAGAAGAAAACATTGGCAAAACCTACAAGATAGCTAAGGAGATGAACAGAACGTTTTCAAAAGAAGAAGTAAAGATGGCTATGAAGCATCTTAAAAGATGTTCAACATCACTAATAATTAGGGAAATGCAAATTAAAACCACTTTAAGATTTCACCTTACCCCAGTCAGATTGGCTAAGATCAAGAGAACAAATGATACCAAATGTTGGAGAGGATGTGGGGAAAGGGGAACACTCATCCACTGCTGGTGGGGCTGCAAACTGGTTCAACCCCTATGGAAAGCAGTGTGGAGAACTCTTACAAAACCACAAATGAACGTACCATTTGACCCAGTTATACCACTTCTTGACGAACTCTTACAAAACCACAAATGAACCTACCATTTGACCCAGTTATACCACTTCTTGATGATGCCCTCTTTGGGTATTGCAGGACACAGGTACACCTACCTACATGCAGGTACTCATATACGTAAAATGAAAATAAGAAAATACGTTTTATTTTAACATGCTGTTCTTCTCAAGGACAATTATAAACTGCACCATTTATAGAATAATTTTCCCAGGTTGAAGTATACATAGCAAGTGCTAGGTCAATTGTTGCCTCTCTCTCTCTCTCTCTCTCTCTCTCTCTCTCTCTCTCTCTCAAAAGTCTATGCTAAAAGCTGGTTCTGTAGAGAAAGATTATTTGGAGGTGTTAAAGTCTTTGGGAGGTGGGATATAGTAGAATTCTGGCTTGTGATTTCAAAAGTTTCATTCCCTTGTTTTTAGTTATGTTGATCCTGGGCTCAGGATGAATTGGAATTAATGGTGGAAGCAGGAGGGTGAGGGAAGAGCCTGGGACTAGACATCACTCAGGATCCTCCCAGTGGACGATTTCATCTATCTAGGCTCTACCTCCTCAAGTCTCCAGGGTCTCCCAATATAGTAATACTAGCCAAGTGTTTGGCACACGACACTTTGGGGGACTTATATTCAAACCCTAACACTGGGGATGTGACCTTGAAGGGAACTATGGAACCCTAATCTCTGCTTTCTTCCTTACTTCTATGAGGTGGCTGGTTTTGGTCCTTGACTGACTTCTGCCATGATGCAGCACCTTAACACAGGCCAAAACGCAACAAGGCAAAGAGATCACGAACTGGAGCCTCTGAAACTGTGAAATAAAATAGTATTTTCTCCTTATAATTTGATTATCCTAACTTGGTTTCTGTTGTTGTGAATAAAGACTTGGACCAAAAATACCTTGGGCAGGAAAGAGTTTATTTCACCTTATAGTTTACAGTCCATCATCAAGGGAAGCCAATGTCAGAACTCAAGGCAGGAACCCGGAGGCAGGGAGTAAAGCAGAATCCGTGGAGGAGCGTTGCTTTTATGGTTTGCTCACCTAGCTTCTTTATACAGTTCAGACACACCGGTGTAGGGATGGCACTGCCCGATGCGGTCTGGGCCCTCCTACATCAATCAGCAGTCAAGGAAATGCCTCACAGATGTGTCCACAGGCCAATCTGATCTGAGAAATTCTTCAGCTGAAGCTTCGTCTTCTCAGGTGACTCTAGTTTATGTCATTAGCAAAGTCTAACCAGCACATTATTTAAGGCACTGTATTTCTATCATGCAAAGCTGAGTAGTGCAAGGGCAGAATTTACAATACTCTACTCTACCATAAGCTTCCATTGAGAAAACATTCCCATATTGCTAACTGACACTGAATACAATTGGTCGATCAACTATATTTCCTGTCAGTCTTCCGTACATAATCTAGTGATGATAACTTTCCATTTGGTGGAGCAGAAATGTTAGGAACAAACTTCTTTAAAGGTAACCATGAGGTAAAGATCTAGGTGTTTTTGTATTGCAGTAGATCCAAGAAAAAACATCCCTCGCTTATAATAGAAATGAACAGCTGTCCTCTTCAGTATTTTGCGTTTTTGCAGATCTGCAATATGTCAATCGTGTTATCAGTCTGACTGGAGAAAGAAACAGGGAGGGAGTTAAAAGTCACCTTTCCATTTAAATACCATCTTATGAGTGAATGTTTGTAGTTACATGAGTGAATTATATAAAATAATATAGTGTGCTAGACATGAAAGTTGTGTATATAGACATTTAATCCCACCCTGCTTCTAGTTATTTACTGATCTACTAGACATGTTTATTTATATCTCAACCTTAAGCTAATTCCGAGATTTAAACAAAGAAATTTTCATTCCATCACAACCACTGCTGTCCTGTCTTAAACAAAGGAAGCTAATCCTTCATGATCATTAAGTACTCATGAAATTAATGAGGTAAATAAATCCCTTCCCCCATAGCAAAGCACTTGTATTGGGGAGGAGTAAAACGGAATATTTCCACTGAGTTTTGTGTTTCCTACCATTTTATTTAAGGGATATATTAGTTTCCTAAAATTGCTTTTTAAATGAATGTAAAATTGAGGAAGTTTCATCCATTCCTTTGCCATATGATCTGTCCCTGTTAACAGCTCGGAATTATTCTCATACGCTCTTTATGTTTTCTGACAACCACGAGCAGGTGTGTCTGTGACCTGAAACCCACCTAACTGGGTTCCATCTCCTAGAAGCTCCAACACCTCCAGATGATCTCACTCTGGAGAACAGGCCTTAACCACACGCCTCTCTCTTCTGCCATTCTGAATCAATTTCCTGAGGAAAAGCTTGACAAAATTCAAGCATGCCATGCACACAAAGCACAAAACAAAAGCTGGTACTAAGAATAAAAAATAAAATGACCTTTGTTGACAAGTAAAATCTGCAGTCAGACTCTGAGTTTCTATAAAGAAATGTGAAGATGCAGAGTGGAAAATGTGGTAAAATAATAAGTGTGGGGAGAAAAACTGATTGGAATTAAAGTTTTAACTAAAGAAAATGTACAGGATTATGCAATAATGTTCAGTATTCAATGCAAAGCCTTGAGCAACAATAAAACCAATTTCTAAAACTCGATTGAAAGCTGAACAACGACCATAGCACAACCCACAATTCGTAGTAGAAATGTCTGTTGATGGAAATGGAGCTGCTGACACATTGGATGGGAATTTGCTATAGAAAAATGAGCATGCCTCTCTCTGAAGGGGCTGTTTCTACACATAGAAGACGCATGGGATATAATTCAACTTTTTTTTTCCCTCTCTATGCAATTTTGTTCCATCAATTTACAAGGTATTTAAATAAGAATCACATTGTTCCTTTTTTCTCCTGAAAATTCTGAACTTAAAAACTTGAATTTTCTGTGCAGAACTAAAACTAAAATATCCATTCTATTTGCATGAGAATGTGCTTTTACTGCAGTATTTAATTAGTTTCCTAAAATGTATTCATATATCTATAATGTATGTATAATATTCTACTTTATCACTGTGCATTTTTTTCAGTAAATGTCACAGGAACTGTCAGATCTTTTGCAAAGTGTACAATACATCATTCTGACTTAAATGACTAATGATCTTGCCATTAAGTGAAATTCTAGAAGATACATTTTGTTGCATCATTGAAAGGAGGACTTTCCTTAACACTTCAATATCAATTGTTACTATTTTAAATCAAAACTTGATTTTGAAGACTCTATCCAGGGCCTCAGATATACTAAATAAGTACTGTTCAACTGAACTACAACAATTCAATTTTTTTCTTTTTTCTATATTAAATTTTTAATATAGTGTTTAATTCTTTGGAATTTCCTACATGCAAACAATGTATTTTGATCATATTCACCGTTATTCCTCCACGTAACTCATCCCAAATGCAGTCCCCATGTCTGCATTTCCCCAGCATCTTGTCCTTTTTGAATTTGTTTTTCACATTCCACATGGATAATTTGTGATGCCCATACACCGCTGGGTGCGGGACTATCCCCCGCAGCGTGGTCCACCTAGTGGTTCTCCCTCCAACAGAAGGCATCGACTGTCAACAACCCCCTGGCTAGGGATGAGGGCACATGAGCCCCTCCTCCCTAAATGCTGAAATGTTGACTTACTTGTTCTTGTGCAGATCCTGTGAAGGCGAACTTAGCTGCCATGAGTTCATGAGTGTAGTGGTCCTGTCATGTCCAGTAGATGCTGTTTTGCTCCCGTCCTCCCCAACCTCTGGCTTTTACAGTTATTCCACCCCATCATCTGTGATGGTCTCTGAGACTTGATGGGAAGGAGTATGTGATAGATGCCCAACTTATGAGGGACAATTCCACCAACCCTTATTCTGTGCACTTTGACCAGTTCTGAGTTTCTTCATTAACCACCATCCAGTGCATAAAGAACCTTCCTGATGAGGTCTGAGAGCTTCACTAATCTATTAGTAGAGAGATATGAATTTAGATGCTATGCCTATTTAGCAAAATAATAGTAGAGGGCTCGCCCCTTGGATCAATGAGCTCCCCAGCTATGGGTTCTTAGCTAGATTTACTACACGAGGCATACATTTCTTCCAGTAGGGTACACCTTAAATCCAATCAGAGATTGATGATTACCCCCATGATGCTCTGGCCCTCTTGCACCCATTGGCACACTTGCCCTACCATTTATATTTATCACTCACAGTGTTCACAGCTGTGTATGATCTTTGATGACCTTTACTCCCAGAAACCTACTTTGTACCTTCTATGCAAATAACTATGAAAGCTAAGAAATTAATTATTTTTTGTCCTTTTGAAGCAGGGTCTCCCTGTAGTCCCAGCTGACCTGAACTCACTATGTAGATCAGGCTGGCCTTGAACTCACAGTGATCTGCCTGCCTCTGCCTCCCAAGTTCTGGGACTATAGGCGTATATCACCACACCCAGCCCAAGAAACTAAATTTTATATTGTCCTTCTTATTGCTTAATTTTGGCAATAAAATTTATTTAAGATAATTCAAAGAGAATGAAATTATTCTGATATTTTAAAAACATTATGAAAGGTTAAAAGGTCATTTTTAAGATTGTCAAAAGCATCTTTTTGAAGAAAAAGAAGAAACTTCTGCTGATCATAATTCAGATTAACATGGCATAAATGTATGCTTACAAAGTTTTCAAAGAAATAATAATTAGGTAAAAGATTCATTTAAAATCTAGAAAAAAAATCTGAACGTTGTAATGTGGTTCTGATTAAAATGCACCATATTAGGAGAAGGGTACATGGGGTTGCGATAGAGTACTCACCTGGCAAGTGTAAGGCCCTTGGTTTGATACCTAGTGTGTACCCCCCCCAAATGTATCCCAAGTACTAACATTAATGACATGACAATTGTTGTTTTCATTGAGAGGCTGGGTGCACCATCATCTCCCCTAAAGTAAAAATAAATGCTTATATCTTTGTTGTTAATCTCATGAGACTAGAAAATTTAAAAGGTTAAAATTTTGTTGCTCTCATTGTCATTTTAAGACAGGGTCTCATGTAGCCCAGGCTGACCTTGAACTCACTACACAATCAAGGATGGCTTTGAATTTCTGACTGCCATGCCTCTACTTCTCAGGATCTGATGTTATAGACATGAACCACCATGCTCCATTTGTGTAGATCCGGGAAAGCAATCCAGGGTTTCATACATGCCAGACAGGTACTCCATGAACCTGAGCTACATCCCAGGGTGCAAATTTTGGAATTTTATAGCATTAAGAAATTTTAGAAAACCCTCAACTCATTGGAAAACAAAATTGAAAAGCATCTTTTGTCTCTTGAGATTTTTTTTTTTTAATAACCGAGGCAGAATTAGTTTAGGATTAAAATACTATACTATAATGACATTGCCATTGAAAGGTCAGTGCCTCTTGATTCAAATGACCTTTTCTTTCCCATTTAATTTTAAAAAGTATCTTCAAACTTATCTGTTCACATACAATTCTGAGAAGAAAGAAGGTAAAGAATATTCCTTACATGATGAACAGCGGGGGAGAGGGCCATTAGCCATCCAGCACCATCAGCACGGATAGTGTAGGAAGCTGCTGAACACAGCAGGCGCTGGCCCCGCAGCCTCTCCCTTCACATCCTTGTTATGATTTCTGTAATGGAAGCAAAAGAGACAACACCCTTTCTTCTCTACACGCCCCTCTGTGTTTCTAATTTGTTGCTCATATTCTACTTTCAATGAAAGCCAGAAGGACATCTTCAAATTCCTTCTGAAGTTATGGGATTCACAATGGTAGGTTGTTTTTTTTTAATATTTCTAACATTTGTATGGGGAGAGACAAGTCATGAGCTTTTCAGTGGAATCTTGGCTCACATAGATAACATTTCTTTGTGGTCTAATTTCTACCAGACTTTTGGTGTGTTGAATTGATGACACCTGTGGCAAGAAGCTATTATTGTTTTGTTGCTTTTTGGTAAAACAGTTTTATTAATACAGTTTCTAAGAATGGCTCCCTAATTAAAATCAATAACTTTCAAATAGAGAAGTTGCTTTTAAATTGTTTAATGCAATATGTTTTACAACAAATTAAAGATTATTGCTGGAGGGTGGTAGGTCCCTACAAGCTAAGCAATATATGGGCGGCATAAGTTGGATTCAAAGTTTTCTTTTAAAGGAGTTCACCAAGTTGGGTGGACAGGGAAAGGAGGGGTCGATATGTGAAGAGGTGAATAGGTACAGGAGGGGTGAGCCTGAGAGGAGTTGGAGGAGGGATATATATGGCCAAATACAAAATTCTCAAAGTACGAATACAAATGTTTTAAAAGAAGTGGAAAAATATTACTGATTGTGTTTTGTTCAATGTGAAGAAAGAATACAAAAAGAAAAAGAATTTAGTTAGAACAGAGAACGAAAACTTATGATCCAATATTTGGATGATGTTCACTTTTCCTCCCGTTCAAGCTTTTCATGCAAAGCCTCTCAGAAGTGAAACCTGTACCACATGGCAGACAGCTGACCAATTTGAGCAGGCATCTGGCCAGCCAAGCAGATGGACAAGAGAGGCTCCTGCTAGGGCAGTCCTTGGCCATGCCAAGCATCTGCGAGGTACACATTAAGTTCATTATTCCCTGATGAGAAATCCAAAACATCTGTCTACTTGGGACTGCTGTTTTATCAGTCGGAAGCTTGTAACAACTAGTGAAGTAACTGAAACTTGAATGACTTCCCAGGTTATCAAAAAGAATGCTGTAGACTTTGATGTTGCCTTAGAGATGAAAAGTGTTCTTTAGGCCATCTTCCAAGAAAAGTTTTTAAAGATGGCACCGATTGTGACTTAAGATTCATTCTGTTGCTTGCATTAACATGTTTATTAGACTTAGTATTGATATAAGGACTGAATGCAACCTGGTATAGAACCACAGTGTTGGAAGTAAACACATTAAGAACCTGATACACGTAATAATAGACAGCTGAATTCAGAAACACAGAATCTTAAGAGGTCAAGGTTAGTAGAGTTAGGATCCACCAAATAACTCACCACATGCCTTGAACACCTCAGGAGGTGCCAACTGTGATCTCTTTCCTTTCTGTGCTATTTCCAAGTTCTGAAGATATCACAACCAGGAGGATAAATGCGACTAAACCCCCTCTCTATAGGACTGCCATCAATTCTACATTCTTCTGCATTTCAGAGAACAGGGCCTGTCTACTTGAGATTTAAATGATAAAAGGAGTTCAATATTTTTCTCTGCAATATTCATGTGTAAGTATTACATAAAATTATATATAACTAAAGTGTATGACATGATATTTAATGCTGTCTCAAATCATTCACACATACACACACACACACACACACACACATGTATATTGTGGAGTGTTTAAAACCCATTATCTCCCCTAGTTACCATTGTATCTTTAATTGTGGGGAAAATATTTCAATTCTGTTCAGCAAATTTCAACTACACTTTCTATGTGATGCGTTAGCTCTCCAGAATCCAGCATCTTCCAATTTCACCTCCCACCCAAGCCAGGACTAACCTTTCTGCTTTCAGCTAATAACAGTCTGACTTTAGTACATTCAGAATATAAACAAGACCCTTCCGTGTTTTTGTCTCTCTGTGCCTTATCTCACTTAGCCACACATCTTCTAGCATCTTCTACATTGCTACAAATGCCAAGCTTTCCTTTGGCATTTTAGCATTGTATTAACCCATTTATCAGTAACTGGACACTTAGATGCTATCTCTGCTCTTCAGATTCTTGGAAGAATTTGCAAAGAATCAGCATCAGTTCCTTTTTTAATGTTTGAGACAACTCACCAATGAAACCATCTGTACCTGGACCTTTTCTAATTGACAGCTATTCAATTACTTATTTAATTGTCTTGTCAATGATCTGTGCAAATTTCTCTTTCTCCATGATTTATTCTTGCAGATTGTACATCCCTATGTATCTAGTCATTTCTTACAGGTTGTGGATTGATCACTAGAAAAAGGAGGGCACTTATGGTAATGTCCTTGAAGTGTCCTTTTCCAGTCTTAGGACTCTTGCCAGGTCCACAGGACAATGAAATCAGGCTTCAGCTGGAAGCCACATATAAGTGCTACTTGAAGGCACGCTTATTCCTTTGCACATACACTAGGAAATAGACAAGCTAGCTTTGTCTAGAAGAGAACCTGTTTTCTTGTCTCTTTTCTAAATCAGGGATTCCTTGGAATGCTGGTCATACAAGCACAAAACAGGGCACGCTCATTGCACCAATGTTTATGGAATCTTACTTTCAGAGCTCTTCTCCTGGCAGCAATCATGTGGTGAAGGAATGAAGGAGCCTGCGGAGATTACAAACACCCTTGGTCTGACCAGCCATTGTTGAAGCTTCCAGGCAGCTCTGTTGACTCTCTATGCTGCTAGGACTTTAGGGGCAATGGTGCTGACCTCGATATTTCTGCTGAACCTTCACTATTAATCTGGATACCACTGGATATTCAACCTTGTTAGTAAGACTCTCCCCTATTAGCCCCTCTGTTAGTAAGTTTATTTCCCCTGTTGGCTTTCCCGTTGGTAAATTTCAATAAACCTCAATCTTGCATTCAGTTTCCTGATGTTTCCTGCTGTCTCTTGGCAACCTACCTCTCTGCCCTGGAGCAGCCAGACTGTGGACGCTGTGGCTGTGCAACCTGTTGGCATACAATTGTTCGTATTTGTCTTGTGTAGTATTTTATATCTCAGTGGCATCCACTGGGATCCTTCATCTTTTACAGCCAGTTCTGAGTTTACCACTTTCCCTTTGTTCATGTCAGTTAAAATATTTTACTTTCTTTCCATTCAATAATGTTAGTTTTTGATCCCTTTTCTAGTATCAATTTATTCCTCATCTGATCTCTTTTTCTCTACCTTATATTTGCTAATTTGGAATTAGTTTGTTCTAGTCTTCATAACTTTCATATCTTTTGATTGGAGAACTTTTATCAATTCTCTTAATAGTAAGAGTAAGTAGGCTGGAGCTGATCATGCAGATATGGATGGTCTGAACTGTATCTGGAAGGCAGGGCTGATGCTGAGGGTATGGGCATGTGAAGTTCCTGGCAAATGTCCCCATGAACACATCTGCCTTAGGGACCATTGTTTAGCAGGGCTAAGGCTAAGTCTCCAAACTGCCTCGGGGTAAACAGCAGAGATGCAGGCTATTGGCCTGTTAGCAGGGCACAAATGAATCTGGCTTGCATGGACTCCCTGAAGAGGCTTCCCTGGGCCTCACAAAGCAGGCAGGGCTGGGCACATATGAACATGGCTTCTCCTGGGTCCCTTGGTGATT
The DNA here is from genome assembly GCF_000622305.1 of Nannospalax galili. Taxonomy (NCBI): domain Eukaryota; kingdom Metazoa; phylum Chordata; class Mammalia; order Rodentia; family Spalacidae; genus Nannospalax; species Nannospalax galili. Next base: position 267,074 of record NW_008352126.1, on the reverse strand, counting down.
GGGCTACATTCAGGGCCACAACCTAATGAGCCTGGATCTGAGATTTTATGACAATAGGAATATTTCTCTAATTTTTTTAAAGAATTTCATACGTTAATATTGCCCTTCAGTATTTCCATCCATTACAGTCTCCCACCAACTCCCCCGTGTCTCTCCCTCTCAAATTCTTGTTCTCTTCTTTGATCATTTGATATGTAAATTTATATATGTACATATATTATATTATATACATATATATATAAATACTGATTCCATTTAGTGGTGCTTGTGTGTACCTGTGTTTAGGGCTGTCCATATGACTTAATCTAAAATTAAGAGAGTTATCATTGATTCTGCCCTGAGGTGCTGATCTCCCTTCTGATTCTGTCCTAAGGCGCTGATCTACCTTCTGATTCTGCCCTAAGGCGCTGATCTACCTTCTGATTCTGTCCTAAGGTGCTGATCTACCTTCTGATTCTGCCCTAAGGCGCTGATCCACCTTCTGATTCTGTCCTAAGGTGCTAATCTACCTTCTGACTCTGCCCTAAGGTGCTGATCTACCTTCTGACTCTGTCCTAAGGTGCTGATCTACATTCTGACTCTGTCCTAAGGTGCTGATCTTCCTTCTGATTCTGTCCTAAGGTGCTGATCTTCCTTCTGATTCTGTCCTAAGGTGCTGATCTACCTTCTGATTCTGTCCTAAGGTGCTGATCTTCCTTCTGATTCTGTCCTAAGGTGCTGATCTTCCTTCTGATTCTGTCCTAAGGTGCTGATCTTCCTTCTGATTCTGTCCTAAGGTGCTGATCTTCCTTCTGATTCTGTCCTAAGGTGCTGATCTTCCTTCTGATTCTGTCCTAAGGTGCTGATCTTCCTTCTGATTCTGTCCTAAGGTGCTGATCTTCCTTCTGATTCTGTCCTAAGGTGCTGATCTTCCTTCTGATTCTGTCCTAAGGTGCTGATCTTCCTTCTGATTCTGTCCTAAGGTGCTGATCTTCCTTCTGATTCTGTCCTAAGGTGCTGATCTTCCTTCTGATTCTGTCCTAAGGTGCTGATCTTCCTTCTGATTCTGTCCTAAGGTGCTGATCTTCCTTCTGATTCTGTCCTAAGGTGCTGATCTTCCTTCTGATTCTGTCCTAAGGTGCTGATCTTCCTTCTGATTCTGTCCTAAGGTGCTGATCTTCCTTCTGATTCTGTCCTAAGGTGCTGATCTTCCTTCTGATTCTGTCCTAAGGTGCTGATCTTCCTTCTGATTCTGTCCTAAGGTGCTGATCTTCCTTCTGATTCTGTCCTAAGGTGCTGATCTTCCTTCTGATTCTGTCCTAAGGTGCTGATCTTCCTTCTGATTCTGTCCTAAGGTGCTGATCTTCCTTCTGATTCTGTCCTAAGGTGCTGATCTTCCTTCTGATTCTGTCCTAAGGTGCTGATCTTCCTTCTGATTCTGTCCTAAGGTGCTGATCTTCCTTCTGATTCTGTCCTAAGGTGCTGATCTTCCTTCTGATTCTGTCCTAAGGTGCTGATCTTCCTTCTGATTCTGTCCTAAGGTGCTGATCTTCCTTCTGATTCTGTCCTAAGGTGCTGATCTTCCTTCTGATTCTGTCCTAAGGTGCTGATCTTCCTTCTGATTCTGTCCTAAGGTGCTGATCTTCCTTCTGATTCTGTCCTAAGGTGCTGATCTTCCTTCTGATTCTGTCCTAAGGTGCTGATCTACCTTCTGACTCTGTCCTAAGGTGCTGATCTACCCTTCTGACTCTGTCCTAAGGTGCTCATCTACCTTCTGATTCTGTCCTAAGGTGCTGATCTACCTTCTGACTCTGTTCTAAGGTGCTGATCTACCTTCTGACTCTGTCCTAAGGTGCTGATCTACCTTCTGACTCTGCCTTAAGGTGCTGATCTACCTTCTGATTCTGTCCTAAGGTGCTGATCTACCTTCTGACTCTGTCCTAAGGTGCTGATCTACCTTCTGACTCTGTCCTAAGGTGCTGATCTACATTCTGACTCTCTCCTAAGGTGCTGATCTACATTCTGACTCTGTCCTAAGGCACTGATCTACCTTCTGATTCTGTCCTAAGGCGCTGATCTACATTTTGACTCTGTCCTAAGGTGCTGATCTACCTTCTGACTCTGTCCTAAGGTGCTGATCTACATTCTGACTCTGTCCTAAGGTGCTAATCTACCTTCTGATTCTGTCCTAAGGTGCTCATCTACCTTCTCAAAACATGCTTCTTTGACTTTAGGCTCCAGTGAAAGTTTTACAACCTCTAGCTATGGTCTCAAATCTCCCCAAATGACACTTTAGTAATGACCCTTTTGTTTGTAGATGTCTGCTAAATCATCCTTGCTGTGGAGAACACAGACAACTATCTCTCACTGACAGTAGTAATGTTTTAAGGTCACCATAAAGTGTTCTAAAATTCCTATCCTAACTCTAAGCAACTATCTTGACTTTACATTTTATTTTGGGCTTGAGGCCAGATCCGCCTACATCAATTGTTTTCTTCCCAACAGCTGGCAAATAGTTTGATAAATGGCAGTGTGACATTTTAAAATGATATTCTTATGAAGCAATGAAGTCTAGAAAGCCAATTTGATGTAAGGATCCGTGTTTACACTAATAGCTTCGCAGCTATGAGTCAAAAGTCTGGCAAGGGCACTGGGCTCTCTTGTTAGATGGATATTTCTCATCCCTGGAAAGCATCCTTCTGAAACATTGCAAAGTCTGATCAGTGAAACCGAGGAGGTAAGGACTGATGATAGTTAGATAGAACTATCATAGTTTAAGCAGCACCTGCTTTTCCAAGTGGAGGGATATAATGCCGCTCAGGGACCTATTGAGGTGACTTGAGAGGAATAAAAGAAAAACTCAGATAAGTCCAAGACAACTTAGAATTATAAATATACCAACAACATTCCGCAGCCATTTCAGATGCAGAAGCTTCAGACGGGGTTTGCAATGCTGGTTAACAAACGTGTGATTTCTTTAAGACTCAGACTTA
>NW_008352126.1:261296-263545 GCF_000622305.1 Nannospalax galili | reverse complement strand
AAATCTTAGAGCATTACTTGGCTTTCAAATTACAATGAACAAATATAACGATTAAAGGTACAAGGACAACAATGTAGACCAGATGACTAAGCATAATCAAATGAATTTTTTAAAATAATTCTCTACCTCTTTTATTTTTGTGTAAGAAATGGAGAAAAATCAGAAACAAAAACAAAATGCACATACCCTGATATGCACAGTTTCTAAGACTATATTTGCTTCATATTTTAGATCAACAAATTCAGCATCACAAAAAAATTATTTTTGTTCCAATCTTCACAACTCACTTCCTTCTATTAAAAGTCAATTATGCTTAATTTATGCAATGTATGATGCAGGGTCTGCCCCTCCATGGTTTCCTTTGATTTGTTTTCCTCCACTCACAGTCTTCCTAAATCTACCTCTGTTCCATGAATATAATTCTGTAATGTAGAAATCAAGCTCATAGATATGTCATACTTTATTTATCTCTCCCTCTGATGAAGGTAACTTGGACTGATCAGGATTTTTTGTCCACATGATGAACTCAGATAAAAGGAAACTTCTGTCTGTAGTTGTGAAAAATGTCTTTCAAGGAGGTAGAATTTTTTCATACAAAATATTCAGGCCTTTGTAGCTTTAATAAGTATTGCTAAACTGTACTCTAAATGATTTTTACCAGTTCACACTCTTATCAGAAAATCAGTTGAGTTCCATTTTCCCACGGCTTCACCAAATCCCACACCTCTCCACCTATATGCCTATTATTCTCTATCTCTCTTTTTCTTTCTTTCTTCCTTGAAACAGAGTTTCATATATCCTAGATTGGCCTGGAACTTCCTAGATAATATTGGATGACTTTGAACTTCTGATCCTCCTGCCTCCGCCTCACCAGTGCTCAGAACACAAGTTTACCCACCAAGCTTGATTTATAAGTTGCTGAGAATCTACTCTAAACTATGTGCAGGGTAGGCAAGCACTCTACTAACTGGGTTCCATCCTAGCCCCCATCAGTACTTTTATGGTCTGATTGTCTTGTCGCTGCGACAACCAATCTGATGAGGAAATAAAGGCAGTTTTGAATGTCTTTTTACAGCTCACTAATTTCTTTTTTTAAATAAATAACTTATTGAGAATTTTATACATGCCTATAGGTGTTTTGATCAAATCAATGCCTACTCCCTCCTTTCCAACTCCTCCCATATCTCCCCATCACTTTTTTTCTGATAACTTCATGTACTCTTTCTTCTTCTTTGATTGATTTATTCATTTTTACAGGGCTTTTGGCTTCTCTAACAATCCCTTCTCTGAAGAAGTAACCCTAAAATTTTTTTTAAATATTTTATTTATTTTATGTGTTAATGCCTGCATGTAGGTAAGTGAACCCATGTTGTGCAATGCCCGCGGAGGACAGAAGAGGTGGTTGGATCCCCTGGAGTTACAGATAATTGTTAGTTGCCATATGAGTGCTGGGATTTGAACCCAAGTCTTCTGAAAGAACAGTTAGTGTTCTTAATTGCTGAGCCATCTCTCTGGCCCCAACTCTAAAATCTTTTAAGGATTAGATACAAGCTCCCAAATACTTTCGACATTTTTGGCTGTTGGAATGGAGTATGGTTGCTCAGAGGCCCAAGGACGTTTTGACTTTTAGCCAAGAAACTGGCTACTTTTCTTTAGGGGCTTTTTACCCTAACTGCTAGCCAATTCCTACCTCCGATTCTTATCACACCATCCCTCTGAAAAGAAGTTAGAACATGGCAATTTTCAAATGTTCATATGAGAGTCCATTGGAATTTCTTGACAAGGGCTTCCAAAAGCATCCCTCTATTGGGGTCCTCCTCATTTTTCTTTTGTCTTCCAAGGCTGGACTCTAGAGTGATGGATTCAGGATTTGCTTTCAGGTATTTTGATGGCTGTTGGAGTGGTTAGAATCAGTGTCAGTTCCCTCTCAAGGCTTCTAGATAAGGGGAGAAAACAAATTTATCTATCATTTTACAACAATAACTGGTTGTCTCCCTTAGCTCCATGTGGGCCCTACAGTATTGGAGACCAAGATTTGAAGTCTGACATCTGAGCAGCACTTTCTGGTTAAGAACAAAATCATTAATGAGAAATAATTATCTGAGCAACATTTTATATGGACTTAAGCCTAATGTCTGGGAAATGTAATCCCTTGAACTCTTAAAGAAATATACTGATCATTTTAATCTTTGGTTATACTTTCCTTTTGGGTGCTTAAGACCATACAGTTGGCCCAAATAAACCAATTT
>NW_008352126.1:215888-257787 GCF_000622305.1 Nannospalax galili | reverse complement strand
GCTGGTCCAAGTAAATCAATTTATTTTTACACTTAAGGCCATTTGATGATCTGTTCCTCAGGGGTCACATGAGCTTGGGAGGAGCTCCTGGCTGCTTTCTTTTTAAAAACTTAAGCAAGAAATTAAACAACCCAGTAATTAAATGGGCTAATGAAATAAACAGTTCTTAAAAGATGAAATGCAAATCACCAATAAATATATGAAAGAAGCATTGAACTTCATTAGTCCTCAGAGAAATGCAAGTTGGAAGTACACAGAGATTCCATCTTAGCCCAATTGGAGCAGCAGTCAATAAGAAAAAAAATAACAAAATTGGCAGGGCTTTAGGTAAAAGGGAAGGCTTACACATTACTGATGGGGAAATAAACTACTCCAATCACGGAAAAGTCCATTAAATTTCTAAATAAATAAACAACGGTTCTCCCACATGCATCAGCATTATCAGTCTTGGGAATTTACTCAGAGGACTATAAAGTGAACATATCACAGAGAATGCCCAGTGTTTATTGCAGCACCTTCACAACTGTTATGGAACCGATATAGTGATCCAACAAGAAAGGAATCAATAAGGAAAATGTGGTACGTATGCACAATGAACTTTTTTTGGCTATAAAGACAAAATCATGTCATTTGCAAGAAAATGGATCCACATCAAATAGTCTTATTAACTGAATTAATTTACTATCAGCAACATGAATGTTTTTTCTCATTGTGATTACTAGATTTTATATAAATGCACGAAATCACACACACACACACACACACACACGCGCGCGCACACGCACGCGTGTGCGACAAAACAAGAAAAGCTGTCTAGACAGACAGAGAACTAACAGGACAGGGAATGGTAGATAAACAGGAGTGTAGGAGATTGCCAAGGGGGATATGCTCAACAAACAATAGATACACATGTGAAGAGTTAAAATAGAAAAATCATTTATTAGTATACTTGAAATGAATGAATTTTTGAAATTAACAGTATAATTCACTAAAAAATGTTTAAAACTGCTTTCAGAACTGCATCAGCTTTTGGGGTCCTTGCCCTCTTCCCCACTTCTGTGCTATTGATATTTAATAACTGCTGGCAGAAGGAAAGGGAGTCTTTTTAGGGTGTATGCTGTGTAGTTTAAGCAGGGTCCAGTAGATGGGCACATACTGGGTGATATTTGGGGACACAAACTTGACTCAATAGGCCTTAATATATATGCCAGAGTACATGAAATCCAGTGAAGGAAGAGGGATCCAGATAGGGAGAGGGTTGAAATGTTCTTAACTATATTGTATGAGACCAGGCTTGTTCAGCGAGGTAGAGTAAGACCCTATGGCTGCAGACCCAGCATCCATGAGCTGGAGGCAAACAAGGAGAAATCAAGCTGCTGGTGACGCCAAAGCCTTACCTCTACTGGCTAGCTTTCCCAGAGTGCTGGAATGTGCTATGCATGATACCAGAAGGAAAAGAAAATATTCATCAACCTTACCCAGCTGTGAAGCCTGTGAACTGCAACAGCTAGCCTGGCAAGATCTGCCCACCAGTGCAGTAGTGGCAGGAATGTTATGGGAGTAACCATCAACTTTCTAATTGGGTTTAAGGTCCACTTAATATGATGGAGCCCATTCCTGACATTGATACAGGTCAGGAACCTGAGGCTGGATAGGTCACAGGACAACGATAGGGAAGCCTAATACCAGTATATACCAGCCTATTAACAGTTATCATAGCAAATTCTAATGACACATTATACGTCTCTTAACTAATTAATTAATGCATCTCTCAACTCTCACCAGAGAAGTTTCCTTATGCAGCAGATAGTAGTTAAACACAGAATCACACAACTGGCCAATGTCTGGAGGACAAGTGGGGGCAGAGTACTTATCCCTGAATACAACACTGCATCAAACTTCTCCCTCCCAAGGCTCAGGGATCATCGCAGAAGATAGGAAATATTGTAAGAGCCAGAGGTGGTGGATGATTGCTAGGAAATAGAGTATTCCAGAGAGCTGGTCGGTTACTCATATGAACTCACAGCAATTGTGACAACATGCACAAGTCTCTTGCAATCTCAAACCAGAAAAAAGAGCTCAGCATAGATGTGGGGAAGTGGATTAGAAACCCCAACTCTATATAACGAACTATAGGCAACTGATGCCTGCTGGGAGGAGGAGTGTAAGTTTCCTTTTTGACACTTAATAAGTTAACCAGATTCCAGTGGATGGACCCACACTGAAGACTATTTGGGGATACAAATGAGATTTGATGGGCATTACTATATATAATAGATGATATTAAATTGGAAGGAGCAGAGAGATGAGGTGCAAATGGTGGGGGGAGGTACATGCTATCAAATGCTATCAAATTATACTGTATGAAATTCATAAAAATTCAACAAAAATGTTAAAAAAAAAGGAAATCAAATGTAAATAAATAAATGTAAAATGCACATTCAAATCCCATGCAGATGAATTCTTCATAAATCTCTTAAGGGTTTTAGGAAATTGGTAGAATTATACTGAAAAATGAAGCCATCAGTTGTCAGAGGAAACAGATTATAATGACTTTAGGCTGTGTCTGGAGTTTAATGTCAGCATGATTGCTGTGAACAGTTGCAGTCACAGGTGTTTATCCTAAAACTTGTCCTGACAGTTGAACTCTCAGTGAGTGTCTTCTATACATCATGCTAAAGTCCTGTGGGCACTGCATTGCTGATCTGAGTTTTTCAGACTATTAGAATGAGAGGACTCAGTAGAGGTTGGATTAAGAGAACATGTAAAAGAATATCTAACATAGTAAGTTTTTAAAATTCTAAAAACAACTAGACATAATGAAGGAATGACATTTCAGTTTGCAAAAAATTCCTTCATACTAAAAATACAACTTCATGGTCCCTTTGTATAAAACATCAATTTCCCATGTGCTGCTTTTGACTTAGTGTTTTAAAGCTTATATATTTAAAATACATAGCTGAAAACTGTCGGAGTCTATATAATTTTCCACAACTAAAGAGCTTTAGTGTGTGTTACTGATTTTTTTTGGGGGGGTGGCTGTTTTCCCCCCTTGGGATGTTTGTTTGTTTGTTTATTTGTTTGTTTGTTTGTTGAGACAGCCTGTCTCTCTACCCTCAGCTGACCTGGAACTGGCTACGTAGACCAGGCTAGCCTCCATTTCAGAAATCTGCCTGCCTCTGGGTCCTGAGTGCTGGGCACTCATCCACCATCATGCCTGGCTAGTGTTACTGTTTTGATTCAATTCAATTCAACAGCTAACAATTTCCCCCAGGCACTTCAGGCTGAACAAATTATAGTGCTATTACTACAGATATACTATGAATTCCTTCTGAAAAGGTCATTTTTTTACAGTAGTATCTACTTTATACTTTTTCTCACATACGAATCTCTGTGATTACTTTTTCCTGAGATGGCAGAGAAGAGACAAATAGATTATTTATTTGAACATTCTTGTGCCAGCTACCCACCACATTCCTTGAATGGCTGACTCTGTCGTCTTAGCTGTGAATGCCAATAATTTTATCACAGGTATACATTTCTAAATAAAAGCATAAAATCTAGTTTTCTGATAAAAAGAAGAGTAGATCTGAATATACACACACATATATATGCATGTATAAATGTATTAGATATATGATATAAATTTGTAAGCAATGTAAAAAATCAATGGAGAAGATATTTGCACAGACTCTGGACTTATTATTTTGATAAGCAGATTCATATTTTCCAGTGTTGGTAATATATCTTTCTGTAGAAGGATGAATATGGCACCACCAATATAAACCACTTAGTGCATTTCAAATAGCATTCCTGGTACTCATCAATGACAAAACATGTAAGAAATTTGTTTCATAGGTCATAGAACTTCTGTGTCATCCTGACTTTTGGTTCCTGATTCTTTGATTCTGCTTTTTGATGGCTTCCCTTATTGCTTTAAGCCCATTACAGCTCAGTAAACGAATTTAGTTTCTCAGTCAGACTCAAGAAATCTATTCTTATAACCATTTCTCCTCTTATCTTAATTCCTTAGGGGTTGGCTATACTTATTGCTTGCAGGAGTTGTATCGGGGGATTTTCGCCTTTTCCAAAGTAGATCAAGATATGCATTTTATGAGGTGTTGACAACAACAGTGGGAATAACAGCTATCTTATTACTCCAGATAGAGACTGCAAGAGCTCCTCATCATCATTCCGAGGGTAACCTTTGATTCACGTGTTTCCTTTTTAGCTCACAATGTTCTTTCAGAGATAAGAACTGCATTAATTTCTGTTCTACTGTTTCATTAACATAATCAAGTTTCAATCAACTATGACGATCATGTCTTCCTTCCTTGTCCAGTGTCTGTCCTTTTGCAAGTTCTCTGTACTTTGTTGCCTTCAGAAGGTGAGCAGGATAAAGAAGAAAAGTTTCTGCTTATCTAATGCAATTCATAGGAGACGCTGATAAAGTTTTGTTGAGCATGGAAATAATTATCTATGGAAAAGGACACTTGAAAGTTATCAAAGGTATTTCGATTGATTACTTAAGCACTTTTTGTCTCCTTTCCGGTAATTCTCTTTTTTGACACAGGATCTCCCTATATCCTCAGCAGGCCTGGAACTTTCTATGTAGACCAGGCTGGCTTGATCTAACAGAGATCCGCCTGCCTCTGTCTCTCAAAATTTGGGATTAAAGGCGTGTGTCTCCATGCTTAGCTAGTAATACTCTTATCTTCGCCAAAGAAACAATTTAAACCCTAATTTTTATATTATTATTATTAATGTGTTTTTATCTGGTCAAAGGCATTTTATTGAGAAGTAGGACCTGGGTGCTGCCTTTGTTTCTAGCTGATGCAGAAAGGCAAAATTGAACAAAAAAGTTCTTTAGTGTCACCTCATGCCTACAAGCAATAGTCAGAATGGAAAGAAGAATAAACAGAGTGGGGCTTGGGCTGTAGCTCAATGGTAAAGCACTTGCCTTGAGTGCATGAGGTACAGGGAGGTTCATTCCCCACTACCACACCCCCACTGAAAAGGGAAATGTAATGGAATTATGAGCAGGAAGAAGAATCTGAGGAAAGTCTGCTTCATCCATATGGAAGAAGTACGTGGTATTTCTTTTCTTGTTTCCTGCATGCAATACAGAAACCAAATGCATTCTAGGTATGCACAGAGTGGGCAGGTACATTAGTTGAGAAAGAGTTGCTGTCCAAGAGCTGGGTGCTCAAGATCTCTCATGAGCCTGAAATGACATGATAATCAGCTGTGACAAGACTGTACTACTTATGGAAAAACCCCTCCCTCATCATATACCACACAAATGTACATCTCAAATAGTTAATACAGTATGGTCATGATTAAGAGCGTTCACTCCGGAATCAAAAAGCGTAAGTTCAGATTCCAGCCCAGATATGGAATTCCTCTGAACAAGTCCATACAATACTGATTCATTCTTTCCATTTGTGAACCAGTGATTGTAGAAGTACCACCTCAAAGAATTAGTATGAGATTTTTTTTATCTGCTGTGTTTTGTTATTGTTTTATGAAAAAAAAGTTTTCATTTAGCCCTGGCTAACCTCAAACTCCATATGTAGTCAAGGATGACCTTGAACTTTTGATTCTCTGGCCTCCCTCTCTAAAGTGCTAGGATTGCAGGTGTGCTGGAGTCTGAACCCAGTGCTTTGCACATGCCAAGCAAGCACTCTACCAACTGAAGCACGTCCCCAGCGCTGGTATGGTTTTTGTTTGTTTTTGGAGACAGGGCTGACTTACATTGTGGTCTGGGCTCACTTACAATGTGCTGTGCAGCTTAGGTTGACTTCAAAGTTGAGGCAAAGCTCCCTGAGTGCCTGGATTATCAGCATGCAGCACATGTCCAGTTGCTACAAAACTATTTAAAATATCTCTCTACATAAAGCTGTTAAAGAGGTTTTGCATGTCAAAAATGCTAATCAGTTCTGCTAGTATAGAACTGTAATCGCAGTTCTTTGGAAGCTGGGACAGGAAGATCACAAGTTCAAGGCCAGCATGGGTATCTTAATGATATCGTATCACAAAATAAAAAATTTAAGGGTTGGGGTGACTGATCAGTAAGTAAAGTGCTTGATGTACAAGCATGATGTGAGTTTGGATCCCTAGCACCTACATAAAAAGCTGGGTGCAGAAATCTGGGGACAGAGACAGGATGATCCCTGGGGCTCACTGGTGGTCATTCTAGCTGAATTTATGAGGTCTAAGTTCAGTGAGATATTCTGTAACCCAGGCCTAGTGCTAGAAATAAAATATGAACTGCAAGACCCCATGGATGCTGCAAAAATAACACTTGGACAATGTGACAGCAATTCAGCAAGGCAACTTTCTGTTTGTTTAAATTTTTAGTACCAACTTCTTTTATAGTGCTCATTAGTTCTAGTTGAAAGATCCTAAACATTCAAGTGTTATAGATTAAGGAACACACTTAATTTTGAATATAATGTGTACTTTTTTGTTTTCTTAAAATGGATGCTTATACACATAAAAGAACATAATAGAGAAATTAGTTTTTCAGATCTTTAGATGTTGTATCCACATTGCCTCTCAGAAATAAATTAAAAATATGCTAAATAATTTTAAGAAAATTTGGTAATCATTATGAAGCATAAAAAAATCAAGAAAATGAGACAACATAATATTTTTAAAGAAACATCTGATAAAGTGCTATTACCAAACCCATCACTATGCATACTGAATGTGTGCCAATAAAAATCTATGACCACCAAAGATTTAGCAACTAAATATATTCAGTACATGGGTCATAACAAATCAGGGAATTTCTACTAGAGGTCTAATATGCTATCTGACTAGATGCTTAGCTTTTTGATTGGTGAGGCCTGGTGGTCTGCTAAGTTAATACATTTTATTAGTCACAAGAATGTTAATTCAGAAACAGAGGTAGGCAATGTTTGGCTATTTATGGGGTTAAAGCTATCGCTAGATAATCTGTGAATAGGCTCCAGATCTGCAACATTTCAGACTCTCCACAATCTCTGGAGTGACAATCGGCTAGTCAGCCTTGCAGGAAATTCAGTCCAAGGTGCAGGAGTTCTTTGGGAACTTTCTTTCACACTTCCTTAGGTTGATTTGGTCAGTTATCTTGTCAGGAAGTGAAAATAGCAAGTAATATAAATGATATTTAAATTTTTCAGTAGATATTGTTTGAAAGAATAGAGGGGTTAAGAAAAAATACATGTGCCAAACTGACTTTAATGACCCATTCTTTTTTTGGCCACACACCTTCAATTCTTTTAGTGACATAGTCTTCAGGTAAACTAAACTTTTCAACCTATAAATTCACCCATAATTATTTCCTATTCACTTAACTTTGGAATATATATTCTAACTACAGAGATGAAGAAAGAGGAATTCAAAATTTAAGAGAACTGGGCAGTGAACAGGAGAAATGTGTGATGATCGTAGAGCACCACAGCAAAGAGGAAAGGATTCTCTTCAAACATGATGAACGCGCTCCACCTCATCTTGCTGCTCCAACACTCAGGGATTTTAAATAGGTGAAATAAATTCTAGAAATTAGATTATATAGAGAGAAAGCTATCACATTATAACTTTACTTCTTCTTGTTCTAAAACAAATAAATATCATTTGTTCTCTTGATCTTAGCCAGTCTGGGGAAAATGAAATCTTAAAGTGGTTTTAATTTGCATTTCCCTAATTACCAGTGATGCTGAACACTTTTTAAGATGCTTCTTAGCCATCCTTATTTCTTCTTTTGAGAACTCTCTGTTCAGTTCCTTAGCCCATCTTTTAATTGGATTACTTCTTTTCTTGATTCTTTATTTTCGAGTTTGTTATATATTCTGGTTATTAAACCTCTGTCAGATGTGTCGCTGGTGAAGATTTTCTCCCATTCTGTGGGTTTTCTCTTCTCTTCCTTGGTTGTGTCTTTTGACTTATAGAAGCCTTTTAGTTTAATGAGGTCCCATTTGTTGATTCTTGACCTTATTTCTTGAGCAATAGATGTCCAGTTTAGAAAATCCTTTCCTACACCTGTGTTTGTAGGTTATTGCCAAACTTTTCTTCTAACAGTTTTAGAGTTTCAGGCTTCACATTGAGGTCTTTGCTCCATTTGGAGTTGACTTTAGTGCAAGGTGAAAGATAGGGGTTTAGTTTCATTCTCCTACAGGTGGAGATCCAGTTTTGCCAGCACCATTTGCTGAACATGCTGTCTTTCCCCCAGTGAATGTTCTTGGCCCCTTTGTCAAATATCAGGTAGCTGAAATACCAAATGTTGGTGAGGATGTGGGGAAATGGGAATGCTCATCCACTGCTGGCGGGATTGCAAACTTGTCCAACCCCTATGGAGAGCAGTACAGAGAACTGTTGAAGAACTACAGGTGAACCTACCATTTGAACCAGTTGTAGCACTCCTTGGCATATACCCAAAGAACTCATCCTGTTGCAGAGACACTTGTACATCCATGTTTGTTGCTGCTCTTTTCACAATAGCTAAGAGATGAAAGCAATCGAAGTGTCCCTCAACTGACGAGTGGATAATGAAAATGTGGTTCATTTATATGATAGAGTTTTACTCAGCAGTAAAGAAAGATGAAATCATGAAATTTGCAGGTAAATGGATAGAACTAGAAACTGTTATACTAAGTGAAGTAACACAGACTCAGAAAAAAAAAAGATGTATATTCTCCCTCATATGTGGATCCTAGCTCCAAATCCTGATAAGTGATTATGTATCCAGACAGGAACCAGAAAGGCAAAGGAAGAGAAAGAATCTGGAAGAGAAGAACAGTTGGAAACAGTGTTAAGAAGGAAGAGTTGGATAAAAATGGAGTTATTTTAAGGGGAGGGGGAGGGAAGGTTGTCTACAAGGAACCTAGGAGATAAATGGAAAGAAGGAGCTCAAGAGAGGTGGTACCATAGGAGAAGGGTGTTATTAAGGGAGAAATGGGAAAAGGGGGGCATCTTAAATGGGGAAACCATGGTGGAGGTGTTAGACAATGCAAGAGATAAATAATGCCTAGGTAGTTTTAAAAAACCAGAGGGAACCATATTAGTCCCACAACCTACTGATAAATTATAAATACAACTAGATCAAAGAATATAATATTTGTAAAGGCAAAGTTTATCTGAGAGTGTTTGGTCTTTACCCAACCTTTATCTACATGACACATGGTAATTAAAAGTACCAGACTGGTGGAACTAACATTCTTGGATGTTTAACAGACATACTTTGAGGCCTATACTAATATGGTCAGAGGGATTTAAAGGACAGTTTTTGCCCCTTGCCCTCCAACATCAATTAACCAGGCAACTATGGAACATTTCCTAAATGTCCTTTAACTGTGGTGAGTCACCTGTCCTCTTGTTCAGGGAGGCCATGGAGACCCCACGAGATGGACTTGAACCAGTGTCAAGTCTACAAAGGAGGGTCAACACAGAAGAAACATTTCCTCCATGCTTCCAAGCGAAGCCAACCATGGTCAAGCAGGACCTTTGACTTATCTTCACATAGGCAGAACTGATAAAAGAAAGGAGCCAGGGGCTCCTCCCAAGCCCATGTGACCCCTAAGGAACAGAAGCTAAAATGGCCTTAAGAGTAAAAATAAATTGATTATCTGGGTCAATTGTAGGTCTTAAACACCCATTAAACACCCTTAAAAAGGAATGTATAACCAAAGATTAAAGGGCGCAATATGATTTTTAATAGTCCATGTGTGTACCTAAAGACTACATAACAAGAAACAATGCCAGACAGGAGATATTTCCTTTGAGTTATTGCCAGGGTGGCCCAAAAGACTCCCAGACAGTAACCCAGCATAGAGCTGGGAAAATGAACAGCAGACCCAAATCTTATCTAAAGGAATATTGACAACTGATTGCTGCTAGATGAGGAACAGCTGATCTTCCTAAAACAAGGATCTCTAGATACACTGACTACATTCAGCGGATGGATAAGCACTGGGGAACAGCTGGGGTGCTGACAACACAGTGGACAGTAACAGGGATGTCAGAGTATATGGACTCCAGTGTGTGGGGGGCGGTATGGGAGGGTGCTATTTGGTAAGTGGGTATATAGATGAATAAGATTGTTTGGGATGTTCTGTATGATATACACAAAAAAAATCAACAAAATTTTTAAAAAAGATATATTCAATGAGGAAGCATAAAAATTTACTTCATGTTAATTAGGAGAGGTGATAAACATTACCATTGAAATCTCCCTGATGACTTTATATCCATACTCAGATGCCAAGGATCTGTGTGTGACTGACTGTGACTAGTAATAATCAGGTGCATAGAGATTAAACACACATGTGCAGACATCTAAATGTTAGTAGCATTAAAAATGTAGGACACAGCACATTTTAAAATAAAATGGAGATCTTTTTTAAAGGTTAAAAACTCATTCAATTTTATGTCTTACAGGGTTTATACTGAATTCAATATTGTATAATTGTATTAATTCAACTGTGAACCTAAAAATTTACAGCCACTTTTGATAGTGATGGATCCTTGCTCTGGAAATTGTTACTGAATATGTTAAAGCTGTAATGAAATGCTTCAAAAAAAAAAAGAATGAAAGTAATGGACAGTGTGAAGTTAATGCAGCGGCCTCGTGGTCTGGGAACACAGCCTCCCTGTCTGCCCTCTGCCACCCTTAGCCCAGCACGCGCTCAGGTCAGCATGACTGTCCTATGACTGCTGGCTTCCAGTAAGCATGAACGGGAAGGGACTGTGAAAGCATTGCACATGCTAACCATATTACTCTACTTAAAGTACTACTGAAAATTTTTTATCCTATTTTACAGCCAGGCTTGAATGCAAACAAAAAGTTTCATTTGCTTTCCTTCATCTCCTGAGCTCTAGATTAAAGTTCAAATCACAAAACTAAGGGGAATTCTGGAGTGTATCTGCAGAAGGAACACTAAGACTCGACCTGAAGAGACCAATTATTGTTGACTGACTTGAGAGCTGTTGACTTACACATAACATGAGACCTCTACCAAGAGGGGTTGGAGGGTAGTGTGGCTGACAGCTGTCACTCCAGGCAGCCACATCCCACACTCCAGTTCACTGGTTGAGACTCCTCTGCATCACTGTGATTTATTACACTCTGCTGCTCAAGCTCCTTCAAGGAAATTGACAGTAAAAATTCATTAACTTTCATTTAATTAACTTTATCTGACAATTAATAAAAAATGTTAGTCTTTCCATTTATAATTTAATTACAAAGTTAGATAATAAAGTTCACTCTTGATGTTCACTATTCCATACCAACACAATTCAGCTTATTTAAAATTGAAATTAAGCTATAACTTTCAACATTTCTAGTATTTAAGTAACTGAAAATTTCTTTCCTTGATTTATCTCTATCACAATAACCACAATTAGCAATCTCCAGTTTATACTTATAGATATACATATATTTACAAACATATACACAGATACTATATATGTACGTATGTATGTGCGTGTACTTTGGATGTATGCCTTAAATTCATATGCTAGGTACTTAGTCTTCAATGCAGCAATGTTGGTAAATGGAACTATTGACAGGTTATTGGGTCATGATAGCAGAACCCTCATGAAACTATTTAGGCTGTAGTCTTGGCAGTGTGTCAGAAACCACAGGAGTAATTATCACAGAAGTGAGCACAGAGCCTGGCCCTCATCCTTTTTTACTTGTGTAGGCACACTTGCTTTAATACTATGATCTAATACAGAGCTAGAGGCCTCTCCAAGCTGGCACCAATGTTCACTTCAACTTAGAATCAATCATGAACCAATAAATCTCTTCTTTAAAAATACCAAATCTATGGTCCTTAGTTATGGTAACAGAAGACCAAGTAGGCATCTAATTAATAATAACGACAATACTAGCAATAACAATGGTAATAATGCTAACAACAATGGTATTTGCCTCTTGATTAGTACCAAGCAAGTACTTTCTAATTAATATTTGCAATATCATTAAAAGAGTATTGTGATTATCCCAATTTTGTCAGTGAGGAAATGGAAGTTGAGAAAGAGTAGTCTGTTTGAAACCTCATATCCAGAGAGGGGCCCCCATCCGAATGCAGTAGGATGGAACTTTAACTCCAAGTGTGTTACCCTGAGTCCTGACATCACTGAATCCCAAATATAATTCTAGAATAATTATTTCTATGTGTTTAGAAATATTTTTAAAATTACATTATTGCCTAGGCTTATTGCCATGTTATTTTGTTAAATGTTGTGTGCTAAACTGTCTACAAAGTGGTGGACAAAAATCTGTCTTTCACAGTAGTCACAGTACAGGTACGTTTGTAGAATGGTATAAAGTCAAATAAGTTTTGTCATAAATTTCCTGAGAACTGAAACAGAGTTTCAGATTTTGAAATGGTATGCGATGAGGATGTAGTTATGCTTATCAGCACCTGCATTTATAATTAGGGATTAGTGGTATTAATCCAGTATTGTATGCAAACTGATGCTAATATGTACCATCAGTTGATTACATCTGTGCTGCCTCCGTTTCTGAGTCCTCTTAATCTGTGACTCAGTAATCACACCATCCATGGCTTTCGGGCTTTCTCATTAAGTCTAACCCCCTGGGTGGAGAACCAGAGAGATGAAAACAGAAATCTTGGATCACAGTCATTTTTTTACTCAGACTTAGGGAAAATTGTCATTACCATTTATCGTTTTAAAAACTGCCTGCTTTTGGTGGTGATTAATATAGAGAACCATGACTGACCAACAGTAAGAGGCTGCAGAGTGCTTATCCCTGAGTAGGACACGGGTATCAAACTTCTACCTCCCAAGGCTCAGGGATCATTGCAGTAGTGGGGGCAGAAAGATTGTAAGAGCAGAGGTGGTGGATGGCCACAGGAAACAGTTTTCCAGACAGATGGTCAGTTACTCGTATGAACTCTCAAACTCACAGCAATGGTAAAAGCATGGAAAAGTCCACCTTTGCTCCAAGACAAAATTCCAGCACAGAAGTGAGGAATTGTGTAAGAAGCCCCACCTCTACCTGAGGAACTGTTGTCAACCTAGGATTGGTAAGAAGGGGAGAGTTAGTCCCATTTAAGGGTGAAACTCTTCATAGCTTGACCAGGCTCCAGTGGATGAGCCCATGCTGAAGATTAGGACACAAACCTGACTCTACATATCAGAGTATGGGGAATTGGGTTGAAGGTAGTAAACTGGGGAGCAGATAGGGGAGGGAATCAAAATACGATCAAAATATACTGTTTGAAATTCTCAAAAAGTTAATACAAAATTTTAAAAAAATTTTTAAACTACACACTTTTTCTCTTCAAAATCAAATTTTGGCTCCAAATTTTCTACAAGTTTCAATTTTGTTTGTATATTTATCTTCTTATTGCATTATTCAACACTAAAATTATATAGAATAATGTAGTCTTTTTAAAATTTTTATTTATTGTCTTATGTGTATGAGCATATTGCCTATATGTGCACCCGTATTGTGCAATGCCCACGGAGGTCAAAGAAGGTGTCAGATCCCCTGAAGTTATGGATGGTTGCTAATCACTGGGAATCGAACCTAGGTCCTCTGCAAGAGCATTCAGTGCTCCTAATCACTGAGCCATCTCTCCAGCCTCAGAATACTGTAGTCTTTATGAGACTTAGAACACATTATGTGTTTTCTCTCTTGACATTATTTTGTTACGAATCTTTGCTATATTAATGTTATCTTTATCATACCTCTAGGACTCATGACCGTTTCTTCAAGTATAATATGGTTTCCTTATCTATGTCCCCCACTCTCGTCTTTTCCCCTAGTCTTCCTCCACCAACTTCGTGTTCTAGAAGTGTTTCCAAGGTCTGTGCAGTGAAATTCTGATGTAGATGCTCTCCGGTTTTAGACTTGGCATTGTTAGGAACCTAATCCTGCTTTCTTCTTAGTATGTGTTGTCTATTGTGGTTGAAGGGAAAACGAAGCAGGATGCAGTGGCTAAGAACAGACCAAATGCAATCTGCTGACTTGGCAAGGCGCTGATGTTCTTTGGAGATCAGCTCCTCATGTGTAAAACAAGCATGAGAGCCAACTCCCCGGGAGTGTCTCAGGACGGAATGAGGAGACAGGGAGGACGTTGGGAGACTATCTGAACAACTCTGGGAATATGTAATCCATACTACAGTGTTTCCTCATGTATCATTAAAATACTACTCACATTTAATACATGTGTTTCTGAAGTAAATATCAAAGGCTTTTCATGGAGTGTTTAGAAATGAATCATTATTTAAAGTTTGAACATCTTTTCATTTTGACACATGAGACAAAAGTTCACCATGGATAAAGAGAATCCTAGAAACCTAAAAGGGATAGTAATAAAAGAACCTGCTAGATTCTTTCACAAAATAGGAAAATCAGTATTATAACTATAGGAAGAGATTTCATGAATGGAGCAGATATTTTTCTGACTGGGCTGAACAGCATTCATTAGTCTCTTGGACAATCGCAATGAAACTTGATGCCTTCACATCTTGCTATACTTCAAGCATAGCTGTAACTCTGATGTGCCTATGATATGGTTAATTTCTAAGTTTGGAGAGGCATAGGATGGATATAATATTTATAGTACATTTTCATCAAAGAAAGGAGCTATAGACATATAGAACTAAGAAATAGCATACAGAATGAATGTAGATCAAGAGTTGAATCCTGTAGAAAAGACGGTAATTCAGAATGGCTTGAACCTCATCATTTGAGTTAAAGCCTGAAGACAAGAAGCAGTCACATCACTGAAACATCTGAATAAGGGGACTTTCAGTATCTAGTGAAGAAATAAGTCTGTGAAGCTAAAAGTACAAAACAAACTTCATAAAACTGTAAAAATGACAAAGGGCTCAAGACTGGAAATGCAATCAGAATGTTGGAAGGTGAAATTTTATACCAATCTGCAAATAAAGACAAAATATATTTAATGTTAAAAGCCTATGCAAAGTATAAAACATCAGAATGATGTGATATAGCAATCATGGCCATCATGTAGAAACTAATTATAAAGACATATATGTGTAGTATGTCCAAAGACTTGTCTGTGTGCCTGAGGATTTTTTTTTTTTTGGTCATTTTGAGACAGGGTCTCCCTGTAGTCCCAGCTGGATGGGAACTCACTATGTAGACCCAGGCTGGCCTTGAACTCACAGAGATCTGCCTGCCTCTGTTTCCCAAATGAGTGATGGCATTAAAAAGCACACCACCATGGCCATCTTATCAGGACCATTTTTGAAAAGGAGGCATTTGAAAAAGAACAGATAAAAGAAAACCTTTATGACCTCCAAATTTGCCTGAAAGCACAAAGATTTAGTAAGTTTATGCCTCTCTTTTTTCTGCCTGAAAGAACAAAAGTTAATCACCAAGGACAACTGTTGATTTTGATCTATAAATTAAATTTTCGTTATTAGCTATTATCTCAAATTGATTTCTCACATATTGTCTTTGCACAATTAGCTATTCCTAAAACATGGAGACCTTCCCTGAAAGGAGGTTTACCATGACTATGGAGAGAGAGAGAGAGAGAGAGAGAGAGACAGAGACAGAGAGAGAGAGAGAGACTCTACCTTTAAAGAATTGTTTTGTATTACAAGTTTTGCTTCTTTTTAATATTTTATTTATTATCTTTATTTTATGTGTATGAGTCTATTGCCTGCATGTATGTAAGTGCACCCTTGCTGTGCAATTCCTGCAGAGGTCAGAAGAGGGTGTCAGAGTCCCCTTGAACTTGAGTTAAGGATGGTTGTTAGCCACACTGTGGGTGCTGGGAATCAAACCCAGTTCCTCTGAAGGAACAGTCAGTGCTCCTAATGCTGAGCCATCCCCCCACCCCCTATGTAATCTATTTTTAAGTAAGATTGTAAATTCATACATTCCCTATGATTTTTCAGACGTGTTTGTTAGCAGTCATTTCTTCTTCTGTCTCTCTCCACATTTCCCTCCCTCCGTCCTCACAGGTAAAATCTCCCACCGCATTCCCACTTTTCCCATGATAGCAGCGGCCCGTTTCTCCTCCTCTCCGGAGCTCCTTCTTGCCCCTTCCCCCATGTTCACTTTTCCTTCCTTTGCTCCTGTGATTGCTTCAGGTTATAGACTCAGTCTAAGGGTTCAGAGCCAGGATCTCCAAGGAAGAGAGAACATGCATTTGTCTTTCGTGGTGTAGGTTACCACACTCACTATAATGCGTTCCTGCTTCATCCATTTACCTGAAGATTTTGTGATTTCATTTTTTTACACCTGAATAGAAGTCTATTGTACATCCACCACATTTTCATTGTCTATTCATCGGTTAAAGGACGTTTAGCTTCTTTCTATTTTCTAGCTGTAATGAAGGTGTCAGTGAATGTTGTTGAGTAAGTATCTCTGTAATAGGATTCAGAGGCCCTTGGGTTTATTCCAAAAAGTAGTGAAGCTGGGTCATGTGGTAGATATATTTCAGCTGATTGAAAATTCTCCACACAGATTTCCACAGTGACTGTACCTGTTGGGAGTCCCACCATGAGACAGGGCTTCCCTTTTCCCCATGTCCTCAGCAGCAATTGCTACTAGTTTTTTGTTGTTGTTGTTGTTCATCTTAGCCATTCTGACATGGGTAAGATGGAATGTCAAAGTAGTTTTACTGTGTCTTTCTCTTATTGATAAGTTTATGAGTATGTTGAATAATTTTAAAGACATTTCTTAGTCATTTTTATTTCTTTTGTGAACATTCTCCTCATACTTTTAGCCCATTCTTTGAGTCATTGTTTTCTTGAATTTTCAGTTTCTTTGCATATTCTGGATATTAATCCTTTACTGAATGTATTACAATTAGCTGATATTCTCTCCAAGTCTGTGGGCTTCTCCTTTACTCTATTGAATGTTTCCTTTACCATACAGAAGCTTTTAGTTTAATGGGTTACTTTGAATGGTTCCTGGCCAAATGGAGTCCTGAGCAAATGGAGTCCTGTTCAGAAAGTCCTTTGTTGCACCTATGTCTTTCAGAGCACTACCTATATTTGTCTAACAGTTTCAACATCCCAGGTTTCACATTGAGGTTTTTGGTCCATTTGGAGGTGATTTTTGTGTGGGGACGTACATGTAGATCTGACTTCATTCTTCTCCATGTGGACATTAGTTGCCCCAGCACTATTTGTTGAAGAGGCTGTCTTTTCTGCAGTGTGTATTGTTGGCATCTCTCAAATGCCAGAAGGCTGTAATTATGTGCACTAATGTTTGGGTCTTCTATTTTGTTCCATTGATCCTCATGTCTGTTTCTGTGCCAGTAACATGCTGCTTTGATTATTACAGCTTTGTAATATATCTTGAATTCTGGCATGGTAACCATTCCAGCATTGCTCTTTTTGCTCAGGATTGTTTCCCCTAGCTGGAATCTTCTGTGTTTCCATATGAATTTTAGGGTTTCTTTGTCTATTTCTGTGAAGAATGACGTGGAGATTTGGGTTGTGATTGCAATTAATCTGTAACTTGCTTTTAGTAGAATGGTCATTTTCACAATACAAATTCTACCAATCCATGAGCAGTTTGCATATTCTGGTCCTCAGTCTCTTTCTTCACAGATTTAACCTTTCAATGTAGAGGTCTTTTACCTCCTTGGTTAGGTATTATTCATATATGTATATGTTTTTTGCTGCTATTCTCAATAGGAGTGTCTCCATGATCCCTTTCTCAGATATTGGTATATAGAAAGACTAATGCTTATTTTGGAAGCTGATTCTTTATCCTGTCACTGAAAAATGGATCATCTTGAGAAGTTTTCTGGTGGGATATTTGGGATCGCTTATGTGTAATATTGCACTGTAGGTTAGGATAGGGCAAGAGACTCTCCAACAATACAGGCCATTGACATTAGTCTTGGTTGCATCAACCTGAAAGCAAAACCATATTGCTGAAAACTCCACATACTTTGGACCCAGGAATGGGAGGAACCGCACTCGAACTGACCTGGAAGCCTCCTCCCTGAAGAGTAGCTCTCATGGTATTGTAAGGTGCTATGTAAGCTGCCAAGGGAGAAAAGTAAGCAATGGCCTTACCCAGCTGTGAAGCTTACAAATGGCAACAACAGCCAGCTCAGCAAAATATCCTTAATGGTACAGAAGTGGCACTTTATTTGGGGAATAGCCAACTGCAAGACCTGGTCAGTAAGAAGGAATTCCTGTCTGGTACTAAACACAGCCAACTACCAGTGGCTAAAAGGCCCTAGAATGGAGAGGCGAACATATTACTGCCAGTTTCCAAAACCAATATAGTTTCTTGCTATATTCTGTGTACTTATACCTACCGATAAGTGTACCTCTCACCCCTCATCAAAGAAACTTCTTCTTGCAACAGATTAAGATTATTACAGAGATCCACACCTGGTCAACATGCAGAGAATAAGTGACCATGGAATGCCCAACCTGAACTGATACATCTACAATGCAACACCTGTACATAGGGCTCACAGAACCTCATGGAAGAGGGGCCAGAAAGATTATAATACCTAGAAGGAGAGGATTCCTGCTTGTAGATAGTGTCTTCTACACATGATAGTGAGACTGTACCCAGAGAAATTGCTGTGGTATGGTTTCCTAAACAAAATCTGTACAGTGACCAGTCCAGTTGACATTTCATTACAGATGAGGGAAATTCCGCAAGGTTCCACCTCTAGAAGAAGAGCTACAGGCAATCAGTGGATGCTGAGGGAGGGTGAATCAGTTTTCTCCAGGGACAGTCTCCTTGGTAGCTTATCCAATCCCAAGTGCTCAACCCTAAATACACATACATATAAGCACTACTAAATGGACTTGTGTGTGTGTGTGTGTGTGTGTGTGCATGCAACAATAATATTTAAAGAAGATGTCACAAAACTGGGGGGCAGGTGGTATAGGCAGACTTGGCATGGGAAAGGGCTAGTTGAAATAGGAGTGTGGTATTTTACGCAGGTGATAATACTGAACAATGTTGGAGGATAAACCTGTGGGCTCAAGCTTACAGGAACTCAAGAAGAACTACCATGGAAAGTGTGGGAACAACATAGACAGCAGGTAAGACTAACTCATAAGAAACACACTCAGAGATATGAACACATGTGTACATATATAAATAATGATAATGATAATAATATATGTACACATGCACATATATTACTCATATTTCTTTGTTTTATTATTTTTATTTTATGTGTATGAATGTACTGTCTACATGTACCTAAGTGCACCTGTGTCATGCAATGCCTGTGGAGGTCAGAAGAAGGCATCAGATCCCCTGGAATCGCACTTAGGGACTGTTGTAAGTCACCACGTGGGTGCTGGGAATCAAACCCAGGTCCTCTGCTAGAGCAGACAGTGTGCTTAACCCCTGAGCCATCTTTCAAGCCCCACTCCTATATTTCTTGTTAGTAGATGTTCATAGTCCTTTCTGAAATTGCATTTAAGCTGTGTATTTTGTAACTTTGTTAACTTTATTTATTATTGTATAATTTTCCAAATATTTACAAAATAAGAATTAAGATAGTAAGGAGTGTTGAAGATTTTTCTTGAAGACTAAATTTCTAGACCATTGATGTCTCTTAAAATACAATATAATTTTTCATGCAACAGTATTTTAGTATCTGAAATTAGTTTAATTTGCCTAATTTAACCTTAAACATATAAATTGCTGACTTTTTGTTATTACACACAAGCAATAAAGCGGTATAGTTTTGAATTTGCAGCATTTAAGGTGGCTTATTCCTTGGACACTTGAAAACACTGTGGAATATCAGTTTTAAAATTCATATGAGTTTGATATATGGATATATGAATTTCAATAGTATTTAGGTTTTAACATACTAGTGACAATACTGAATATTGTGACTTCTGTGATCATTGTTTTTTCCTTGTTTCTGATCTTATTGTTCATTTGCTCCAGCTCCATTTGCCACCTATAACATATGAGCCATGTATTTAATCAGCCAGTTATGACTTTTAGTATAAAATATTTTCACTAGTAAAAATTCTCAGTTTGTGTGGTTAAAGGAGAGGCTAACATTACTGGGCATTAAGGCATTTAAACACCTCTAAAAACAAGCCCAAGATAGAAGCTCATGAAAAGTCAGGTAAGTTCAAGAAAACACTAAGTTCAGGAGTAGAAACAGGTACAAAGGGGATTTCTAAATATGATTATGTGATATATTGAATCACTGATACACAGGTAACACTTGAAGACATAAGACAATTGTGTAGCTAGTTAAGCAAAATTGAGTCTCCTTTACCTTAACCGTGGTTAGGGGTTTAAATAGAAAGGAAAGACATATATACTGTGTACATACTAGAAGAAAACATGAGGGAATTTGTCTTTAATCTAAGTTAAAGCAATATATTTCCCATCAAACTTAATATGCAGAATGCAATATAATATTAAGAAATCTCACTACAACCTAGCATGATGGCACATATCTTTAATCCCAACACTCAGGAGGCAGAAACAGGCAGGTCTTTGTGAGATTAAGGTCAACGTGGTCTACACAAGTTCCGGGCCATCTGGGGACATAGAGAGATGCTGTCTCAAAAATCAAAAGCAAACAAAATAAGAGAAGATATCTCAGGATGTGGAACAAATGCAACCTGCAGAGGGCTAGCTGTAACAGCAAGTGGGAAAAGAGCTTGAGTGACACACACCTCAGTCCAACCTGGGATGCCTGAGGCAGAGGCACAGGCAGATGGATGGCTACGCGGTCCAGCCCAGCTTGGGGTGTTCTACATAGTAAATCAGGCAAGCTGGGGCTGCACAGGTTGAGACTCTGTCTCAAAAAAATAGATTCAATAAATAAATAAATAAATAAATAAATAAATAAATAAATAATAAATAAATAAAAGGAAGGAAAGAAAGAAAAGACAGAAGAAAAGAAGACAAAAAGGAGTATGGTTCTGCCTTCAAGGAGCACATTCCATGAAGGTGGTAGGGAGTGAATGCTACTGTCAGGACAGGAAAAGTGTCATAGAATTTATTGAAGAGAAGTTAGTGTCAAAAATAAAACAAGACCAAAATAGAGCTAATGAGGACAGGCGGAGAGGAAGGAGTCCATGAAATGAGTCAGATGAAGCAGAGTCCTCTGCTGACGGTTGGGAAGGCATCGTGAAGCTGACTCTCAGTCTGGCATTTACAGAGGCACGGCTGGCATTTACATTTTGGCATAAGGAAAATGGATACCGCAGTCTATTGTCCATGCAGCATTCGTGGTTCTGTAGAGGTGAAGTAAGCTTGGAGGCTGACTTCTGGCATATTATGAAGGATTTCCTACAAATAGCAAGGAAGAATGGGAGATTTCAGAAATTTTTTCAAAGAAATGATTTATTAGGTACAGTGAATGCCCTAAGATCTATTTCACAGCAATGAATTTTACAGGCAGGGATAAGGACACAGATTCATTGCGACCAGTGAGAAATCTGCTGCAGACAGTCCAGGTTGATGGTCCTTGAATTTGCATAATGACAGCATGCAGAATTATGTCATAATATAACATGTTCCTGGTCCTTGGAGAATCTGCTGAACTAGAGGGCCATGCAAAGAAATGTATACAATTATATCAATGAATAGCTACAGATGATGGACAGAGTTTGAACTGGGCCCAAAAGGTATAGATTAAATAGAGAGATAAAGAGTCAGATAATTGAGGTGTAAGGATCTGAATTCACAAAGAAAGAAAAGACAAAAGATTGTTTCAGGGATAGAGAAATAAATGAATAATCAAATGCACATGAGTGTGCACAGTATTTGCAGAATTTGATGTTAAAATTAGTTGGAGGTCAATAGTGGGCTTAAGTAGGTAGTCATCAAGATCCTTGAGACAAAAATTATATAAACCAAATTTCAAAAGCACAGTAGGAATCTGGCATGTGCTGAGAAAGTCAGGGAGACAGATTACAGGCGTATGTGCAACTCAGTCAGATGACAAATAATGTACTCAAAAAAAGAGGGAATCAAGAGTAAGGTCTAAATGGCAGAGGTCTAAGAATGAAAAATGATCAACAATGATTTTGTGATTGATTATATTGCGATCTACTGAGCTGGACACACAGAAGAAAACCAAAGCTTGGTCCAAGAGTCTAGGGCTGTAAGCATTGAGTAATACTGATGTCATTAAGAGGAATAGGTACTGAATGAAATCTTACCTGAGGCTGTCTGTGTTTTTGAGTTCCTAGGAAGTGATCTGTAAGCAAAATAGGTATGTAAACAAATAGAAATGCAGCTGAGAACACATTTCCTTCAAATAGATAATAGAATCTCATCCAGTCGCAAGCAGTTAAGCCATTCCCAGGGAGCCAATTGATTAAATCATATCCAAATAAGCAAAACCCTATCTGTGACCAATCTATTTTCAGCACTTGCTTTCTTTGCTCTGCCTGTTGGCATCCCCTCTTCAGGTTGCAATGAGCAGCTTTCTAAACCTCTTGGTTATGAGTGCTGCCTGATTCGTGGATCTTTCTTCGCACAAAGAAACCATGTTAAATTTATTTTGTATCAATTTTTTTTTTAATCTGAAAATAGGAAATCCAAGTGTGAATGTCTGTTTGGGGAAGAGAGTGATGAGTCTAATCTCCAACACATTGAAAAAAGAAAAATAAACAAGCAGAAATCCAAGTTACCTTCAAAGATCTGTTACTGACTCTCAGGAAGGAGCAAAGTTGTAGATGTAATAGGTCAAAGAAATGATAACTGAAGGTGTGGAAATAAACAGGGGCCTGTAGGGAAGAACAGCAAAATGATCAGCAAATAAAAGGATGTTGGGAAAGCCACTGGGAGTCTTTGTTCTGCGTTGCTTGTTGGGGTGTTGGAAATCAATCCCAAGGCCTTGTGCATCCTAAAGTTGTCAGCCTTGAAGCTACATCTTCTCCCTCCATTATCCAAGGATAAACTGAACATGGTTCAGGCAGTGTATAGCCCATGTCTCTCATTCTTTCTATACTGTAACTACCACCAGATTCATAATTTTCTTTTTAAATTTTTATTTATTATTTATTAACTTTTTATTTTATGTGTATGCATGTATTGCCTGCATGTAGGCAAGTGCATCTATGTCGTGCAATGCCTGCAGAGGACAGAAGAGACTGTCAGATCACCTGAGACTGGAGGTACGGACAGTTGTTAGCTGCCATGTGGGTGCTGGGATTCAAACCCGGATCTTCTGCAAGAACAGCCAGTGTTCTTAACTGCTGAGCCATCTCTCCAGCCCAAGATTCATAATATTTCTTAATAAGGTCAAGACAAGTACATGAATGGGTTCTTCATAATTTCAGTATGGGAAAGTTATGTGTCCTATTCTTTCTATTCGGTCTTTTATATATTCAGTACACACCTTTAAGCATCTACTTCTCTAAGAGAATGAATTGTAAAGTGGGAACCAAACTAGTGTTCTTAATTTAGCCATTTCAGTTCTTCTCAAAATTGAAGGATGTAATCCTCCATGAATTAAAACAAATGCATTTTCCTGTGTTGAAGTTAAAACAAAAGCCCTCATGTAATGTTGGCAAGCTCTCAGTGGACAATATACCTGTGCCCAAAATGTGTATACCTTTTAATTTTTATTTATTGCTGGTGTATGTGTGTGTGTGTGTGTGTTTGTGTAGTATGTACAAGCAAGCGTGAAAGCATGTCACTGTACATGTGGAGGTAAGGGAACAATTTCAGGAGTTGCTTCTCAATTTCCAGTGTGGGTTCTGAGGATGAATGTTGGGTGGTCAAGCTTGCACAGCATTTCAACCTGCTAAGCTTACCTCACCAGCCCTCCAAAATTTGTACTGTTTTCTTAACTAAAGTCTATATTTTCTGTTAGTATACCTGCTTCAATTCTTATAGAACATTGAGACCAGATCTTCAGTTTTGTGCTTTTCATTAATTCTTAGACTTGATCTCTCAAGGATTATGGTTCTAGAAGAAATCAATACATATCACTCTGCATCCTGTCTCTTTGACCAAAATCTCTCAAGTAATGAGTATTTATTTTGTGTGAATCTAAAATTTGAAAGTACATGAGATTCAAACAGGTTTTCCTTGAAATTAAATAAACTTTTCTATTTTCCCAGAGGTCCTAGCTCAAGCCTGGACTAAGGAAAGATCTGTGTTTCTCACAAGTTCTCTAATTGGTGCTGATGATCCACATACATCAAAGATGAATTTGCAAGTGTTCACAAGTTTGCCTAATATTGTACCCAGCAACAGGATAAAAATACCTAGACAAGGCCAGGCGTGGTGGCACACGCCTGTAGTCCCAGCACTCACGAGGCAGAGGCAGGAGGATTTCTGAGTTCAAGGCCAGCCTAGTCTACATAATGAGTTCCAGGACAGCTGGGGCTACAGGGAGACCCTGTCTCAAATGACCAAAAAAAACCTAGACAAGGCATTTTGTTCAATCATAATTTCAAATATTTTCTGCTTAATTAAGTAGTCAGACTTAGGAAAGGTTAAAGTTTCCTATCTGAGAACTTACAGACTGATTTAAGATGGGGATCATAAACCTGATGTGTACTTTATTCAACACAGCTAATGAACCAAACTTAACCTTCTAGTAGTCAGTAGAATTTCTTCTTTGTAGACCTCATTCTCTAAGCTATTTTTAATTCTGTGATTATTACAATGTTTCCATGATTTTTCTTTGAAGTTCCTTTAATTTGTGATAGTTTTTTTATAAAGTATTTTATTTATTATTTTTATTTTATGTGTGTGTGTATTGCCTGCATGTACGTAAGTGCACCGGTGTCGTGCAATGCACCCGGAGGACAGAGGAGGCTGTTGGATCCCCTGGAACTGGAGTCACGGACAGTTGTTAGCTGCCATGTGGATGCTGGGATTTGAACCCTGGTCTTCTTCAAGAACAACCAGTGTTCTTAACCGCTGAACCATCTCTCCAGGCCCCGAATGTGTGATAGTTTTAGTTGTCGTAATGAAACAATCTAGAATCACCTGGAAGAGAGTCTCGGGAGGGACAGTCTGCACCAGGTTGGCCTGTGGACGTGTCTGTGGTGGATTACCTTGATGATGGTTTTTGAAGTGGGAATACCCAGCCCACTGCAGATGGCAGCCGTTCCAAGATAAAGGATCCCGTCCTGTGAAAGAGTGCAGAAAGACGGCCGCGTCCTAGCACGCATGTGTTAATTCATTCCTCTGCGCTTCATGCTTCCCGGCTGTGGATGCCCTGTGACTAGTTTCTCAGGTTCCTGCCAGTACGATTTCATCACAGCTAGGCACTGTAGCTAGAGACTGTGACCTAAAATAAACCCTTTACCTCCTAAGCTGCTTTTGTTGGGGTATTTTATCATAGCAATAGAAATGCAGCTAAGAAAAGTCCTTAAAATATTACTTTCCACAAGTGCTTACATGTCTTACATGCTAAAGTTGCAAGTCTGGAAGGACTGCTAGCTACTTAATCTCAAATGAATGTTATTGCCTATATTTTTTTCCTAAATTAGTATACCATATCATGCATATATAATATATAACATATAATATATACATATGTATCTATGTATAAATTTTAAAGTAATAGCATTTTGTCTAATTAATACTGTTAAATCCATCATTTGTTACCAAAGATTTAGGCCTTTCTAATATTTTAGGTCTTCTCTAGCTTTAAAATATTCAACAATTACAGGCAGTGGGTTGGAAAGACAGACCATCAGTATCTTAGAAGACTTTTCCTTAAGGCTTTTCAAAATTCTTTTTAGCAATCTATTCTTTCAAAATCATACCTCTCACAATGAAAACCAAATTGGAATAGTCTCTGGCATTCTCTGAAGTTAAGCAGCTCCGTGAGGAGCTGTTGTATTTCACATAACCTAAGTTCATTTAGAGATGTTGAGTGGATCATCGAAATTGACTGGCATTTGAAAATGAAAAAAAAAAAAAGATATTTACTTTAAGCTCTCTATTATTGAAGAATCTAATTCACACCTTCTCTTCACATGGTGCAGATTTCAGCTCACATTGAAACACGGACGCCTGCAGATTTCTAGCATACATGAGGGACGCCCTGCAGTGTCAACACTGAATCCTTGTGCTTGACCTCGGTCAAGACGTCTGGCAGATACTCAGCACAACTCGTGTACCCGGGACTCTAGGAAAAACTCCATGAGCCTCAGCTCAACTCCGAGATTTTGAATATGTGTATAGAAATCTCACCTCATAGTCCTTCTTAGTTTACTTCCTAAAGCTTCTATTGATGTTTATAAGAACAATGTATTTCGAAGGAATGGTGAGGTCATATGGCCAAGGATGAATTGAGACATTTGTGTATGATATTCTACTTTTAATTATTAAGTAGTGTTATTATAGAAGTGTACAATATAGCAAAATAGGATGAGTTAATTTAGAAGACTTTGAAATAGTCTGTCTATATAAATATTTGGCGTATTCACCTTACACTTGCCAAACATTTCTCCATGTTAACTCAGTGAAAACCTAAGCTTTAGTAACAAAACTTAATTTTGGGTATTTATTTCAATATGTGATTGTAGGAATCTATCAGAATCTACATTGGCATGACATGTTATTTGGAGTTTTAGGCACTATGCATCTATAAAATGTTTTAAGATAAGTAAATATGAATAATTTATATCCATCTTTGAGCACAATAAAAATAATCATTTTAGGATTGTTTTAAAATCTTGGCAAATTACTTAATCTTAGCAAAGTATGTATATAGAGATTATATATTATCTGCTTTAAAATCCATAAAGTACATTATAAATATAAAACATTTGGACAATTTTACAGCAAAATGTGATACTTTCTACAATAGTCAATGAGATGATTTTCTTGATATATGATAAGTCTGCTATCTTATCCTACAGTGTTTATGTGCAAATCTCTTCTGATATTCTTTCATAAGCTTACATAAACCTCTGGACTGGCAAACTGGTTCTTATTCATAAGCTAGCCCTGCAGCCCTGCACTCTAATTAATCAAGGTCATTTGAATACATCTTGCAGGGAGCACCTGGAGCTTAGAATGCCATTCTGTGTATTTATCAAATTACTAATCAATATGCTGCACCACGGTCCCTACCAGTCTTTCAGTTAACAGCGGATGCCATAGGAATTAAAACCATTCAGGCTGTCATCTGCATAAACAAAATTAGTGCATGCCATTAAATTTCATGGGACAGAGCAGTGGAATGTGTTCTAAATAGAAAGAGTCACCATCAGTACCTGACTTAAGTTTAAAATGTTCCATTTTAAACTTTTGCAAGCCTTGTACTAAGCTGGCTTCGATTTCACTTTCTTTCTCCAACATATTACCTCCACTGTATTGGTAAAGTAATTTATTCCTTCCTCTGTGGAGAGTCAGAATCTTATTTGCCAGCGTATTTATCTTCCCTGCCACTGCACTGTCATTCATCTGCAATCTCCACGGAGGACCAGACCTGTGCAGAATTGCAATTAGGATTGATTCAACTAAATCCAGGCCACAGAGTTGTTGCTGACAGGGTGACCTCAAGAGAATTTAAGACGCGAGGTTAGAAAACACACACAGAGAAATGGAGTGTATTTAGATCCACAATTCATTAGGTTTTCTGTTTACTTGTTACAATTTAGATCAAAACAGACATTTTTGTTCATCTTTACAATGACCATGAAATGTTAAACAGTTTTTGAGCTATTTTGGAAACATAAGAAAATAAATTCCATGCAAATCTCTATGCTGAGATTTAAAGAGCAGCTTGTAAAGCACCAAAAACTGATTTCCACTGAGGTTGTACACCTTAACGTTTCTCTTCCATGTGTGGAGAGAAACAGAGCACAATGCTCTACAGATGAGTTGTTCTGCTTCCCCATCCCGATGCTGACAGATATTCAGGAGTTCCATCATCATCACCGAGGAAGCATCACCTGTATGTCAGTCAAATACTCTAATAGAATTTTCTAAATAATTCTTCGTCCACTGACATAGTTTTGTGGTTTCAAAGGCAGTAGCTCCAAAAATGGGCAGTAACCTGAGAGGTTTTTCTCTGACCTGTCATATATAACATGTCATATCAATCCCAAGTTTCTACACTTTACATTAGGAGTCGTCTATTATCGATGGCCTATCTTCATCCTGGTTACACAGCATGAGGAAGGAGAAGTTGCCATTGGAGAGTGAGTCAAACTTATTCTGTAAAGTAAAAAGGAAATTGGAAACAGAAAATAACAGTGGCTGAGTAATCTTCTCTAAGTAGATTTCTTTACCTCTTTTTTTTTTTTTCCTCTGTCTCTTGGGAAACAGAATTTTGCTCTCCCAAAGGGAGATGGGCAAGAACAATTTGATTTAATCTAATAAGGGAAATGAGAACATCACAGAAAGCAAATTCAATAAAGGGAAATCAAACTGAGCCAAAGGGGGAATTGCGTAGTTTGGTGAATAGAATAGCAGATGTGGTGTCAAATTCTCATTTTTTTTTTTTCTGCTTAACCAAGTCACTTCATGTAAAAGGGTTGAGAAAAGATCCCTTACACTGTAGAAAAGTCTGTCAAAAAGTATCATAATGAACATTAAAAGATCCCTTACAGTGTAGTAAAAGTCTGTCAAAAGGATCATAATGTACATTAAAATTTTAAGGTTTCTGAAAGTACACTGAAATTAATTTTGTGAGGCAGAGAATAATGAGATCTATCTCCCCTTATAAAGACTACATTTTTCCCTACTGTGAAAGAAACCTTAATGAGTAATCAATCTATCTGATCTCTATCCTAGGTAAAGAAAACCACTGGAATAGTAGTTGACATTTTGGGTGAGATTCTCAGAGGTGTTCAAAGAATTTAAGAAGTGTAAGGTAAGAATATATCCAATATTACTCAAATTCTTTTCATGTGGGTTTGGTGAAATCTTAATTTTAAGAGTTTTATCGGCAAATTGCACTCATATTGTTCATATTAACAAAAGCATCATACACAAAGACACCCTTTGGGGAACAGTGAGCTAAATTGCTTTCCCAAGCACTGTCTGCATTTGTTGAAAACCATAATATACATCGTCATCTCAGCTTTCGCATTTTCTCACCATCAATCAGACTTGCTTACTAAATATGTGAATTTTTTTATATACTTGACTCCTTTATAACTGAAGTATCGAGAATAGAAAGTATAAAATATTGAGCAGGTCTAACTATTCATAAACATAGATAAACTGGTAATTATGACTACTTTAAAAGGGAAATGATCTACTGCTTCTGTTTACAACTATTAACCTGCTCTTATAAAGTATTGAGAAGTTTCAACAGACATGAAATTTAGCAGCAGTTAGGACACTTAGGTAATTGCAATGATTAGCAAGAGACAAACAAATCTTTTTCAATGAAGATTTTTTTTTTTTTGGCAGGGTTACAACATGAGGAGTCTCAGAGTGGAAATAAATGAGGCAACTTACACAAATACTGATGTGATATAAAGAAAAGTTCCTTCCCGAATTGAGACTATGGAACTGGGGATGTCAGAATACTTGCCTAGCATGTATGAGGCTGTGGGTTTGAACTTATCATGACCAAAATAGACAAGAAGTAGACAAACATGTGATGTGTGTGTCTTTCACATTATCCCACCTATACTCTTAAG
The DNA here is from genome assembly GCF_000622305.1 of Nannospalax galili. Lineage (NCBI taxonomy): Eukaryota > Metazoa > Chordata > Mammalia > Rodentia > Spalacidae > Nannospalax > Nannospalax galili. The sequence goes on along the minus strand of NW_008352126.1, from coordinate 228,243 downwards.
TATATCAATTTGGATTTTTATAACTTTACTCTTTTAGAAGTTAAGAAACTTAAAGATACTAAGAACAATTTTAAGGCCTTTCTGAGATTATATGAGTGGCCCCATAAAATCCAAATAACGTTGTTAATTTGTCATGACCTTTTATTTACTTAAGTGGTTGATCTTAGTTACATTACTTTGAATGCAAAGTATTTATATATTCAACTTCTGATAAATTGCAGGGTGTTCACCTACATATAACCTGGAGTTTACTTCACTGACTACTATAGCTATTGTCTCTCTACATAGAATAAATTGAAAGCTTTATAAAATATCTATGAATCAGTGAATTTTAATTACCATTTATTTTATTATTGATTATAAAAATATTCATACAATGCAATTGAAGATTACAGAAAATCTAACTTAAATTAACATATTATTAGGGTATTTATTAGTTCATATAATAGATGACCCAGAACAAGTGAGCTTATTCATTCTGCTCAGTGTCTTCTTCAAGAACTACATTTACAATTAGCTCCGCAAATCGTGCCATGGAGACCACCATGCTGCATCGTGATGGTAAGAACTACAGACATACTCAGAAAAATGTGTGATATACCAATACTCAGTCATGGCAAGGGTCAATTCACTCTCACTTATTATTTCATGATATTATAAATGACTTTCCCAGAGGCCCTTGTAGTCTGTTCCTCTCCTACATCAATTATTGACACCACATATCATGCCACACCTCAACTGGCACTCACAAGTAAATTAAGTCAGTGGTGCGTTAGACATAATAGTAATTCTGAAACTTTAATGGGCATTGTAATTTATATTGGTTGTGAAAACACAGATCATGGGGTCATTTGCTGTCTCTTTGGTGGAGCGATGGCTTACATCCCCCTAAGTCCACAGGAGCTGCCTGTCTTGCTTCTAGACCCTAGAGAACAGCTGGGTTCAAGTGCACACTGACTTCACTCTTGCAGAATTGTGGAGTGGTTTTACATGAGAAAAATAAAACTCGGTGACCATTATGGTGAGATAGCTACAAATGTCTGAAGTTAAAATATGCTAAGAAATTTAAAGATATATTTACTCAAGATTCATACCTCTGGGAAATTTCGTTGTGAGAGGTTCTAGAAAATTATTGCATGTGGACAATGAAAAAGTAGAGAAAAGCCGATGCTTGGGCTCAAACTGGGCATTTTGGAAATCTAGGAAATATAAAAGCAAATAACAAAATTTTCATCACTTAAAGCATCGAGCATTTTCCTGCAATGATCCCTGATCTTTGAGGGGGAGGATGTGAAAGAGATGGTTCATGTAGGACCGAGCATTCCACAGCTTCATATTTTCTGCATGTTGGCAAGCCACTGGACTCTGTGTTGATTACTATTTGTTCAATAAGAAGTTTTTCTGATGACAGATGAGAGATGCATTAACCTATGGGTATAACAATAAGTCATTAGGAGTCAGTTTAATACTCTGTCTACATTACAGAATAATAACAGTACGTTCTCCCTTATGCCTGTGGCCTGTCTAGTTGGGGTAGAAAGATTGCAAGACCCAGAGGTAGCAAGAGAACGTAAGGAAACTGTTTTGTCTGGACACCACAGGGCAGTTGCACTCATGAACCCACAGTGCTGTGACACATGCACAAGTCCTGTTCAAGCCCAAGCCAGACAAAAACACTGATGGGGCATTGATGTGGGAAAGAAGCCCCAGCCCCAGCCCCAGCCAAGGATCTACAGGAAACTGATATCTTCTGGGAGAGTACAAGTCAGTTTCCTTTAGGGATAAGAAATATGGTAGGCTGACCAGATTCCAAGTGGGAGACCCACCTAGGAGCATTTGGGAACACATATTAGACTTGGCAAGCCTTTAAAAAAAAGGAATATAATAATAATTGATGAAATGTGGGTGTCTACAGTGGGTGGGGAGATGAGGGAGGAAGGCTCTGAATGTGATCAAAATACAGTTTATGAAATTCTCTAATTTTTAAACAAAAGATTATTTTTCTAGCTTATAGAACGAGAAGAATCTGTTGCAAGCTTATACTTTGTCTTCAAAAATTTAATGGGCAGTGGGTAGAATTTTCCAAAATAAATTAGGTAAAGGAGGCAGTAACGGACAAATAAAATTGAGTTTTCTCTGGATTCTACAAAATGGACGAGGATTCCAAGGTACCACCATGTTTTTAACATCTCCACATTGGAAGACGTTGATACACAACCATCATACAATGTTTCCCAAATTTAACGTGCTTGTGCATCCATTAAGAGTACTATAAAAATGAAAATTAAGATTTAGAATGCCCAGAGCAAGGTACAGGAATCCGCATTCTTGGGATGTTCCAGGATGTTGTCAGTGATTGTCACCAGAGTTCTGCTGGGGTCTCTTGTGCTATCAGACAAACCATATAATATTTCTATGTGAATTTATTATAGTTTATATCTTGGGGGAAGATGGAGAAACTTACAGAGACTAACGCCTGGCACAGAGCACCCAGCTCTGTGCAGCTGGCCGCCTCCATTCCAGATCGCTTCTGTGCCCACCCCCAGTCTCTGTTAACTTTCACCCACACACCTTGGGCCCACAGTCCCATTCCAAGTGGGTAAATGCCCCCTCTTACGATGCAGGTGAGACACCAGGGCCATCTTTTTTTCCACATCTGCTGCTGCACGTTCTCCATGCCCACGGCCACTCATTCCCCACACCACTGCCTTGCATTCTGGGTGCCTCCCGCTTCTGTCCCAAGATGGCTCCCAGAAGCCAGTCTGCAGCCCATTCTCCACGGTAGGCCCGACACCTTGGAGGAACCAGGTCTCTGTAAAACAGTATCCACCCCTTTTCTCTGCTCCTACAATCTTTCTGCCTGTCTTCTGCTAAGGTCCCTGAGCCAGTTGTATACTAGAAAGGTCTATCTTTCTTTAATCATTGTGAGAAAATGACTTCTTGGGCCTTTCATTATTTGTCTTTAAGCTGTGGCCATTGATCTATCTCAGTGGTGTTTCTTCTACTATAAAGAAAAATGGAAGGATGTAGACACCTTTAAACAAACATGAATGTAAATACACGTCTAGAAGATATCCCAGTAGGTGTACTACACTCATTAAACAATATACTCATGATGGCTTCCCTACTAGGGCCTGTAGCCTTTCTCAACACAAAGTGTTGGTCTGGTCTACAGCACCAGATGTGTGTTCCACCCCTAGGAGTGGGCCTTATCCAGTTAGAAATTTGTCAGTTGTATGTATGTTGGTCGAGCCATTGTTGCACTTGCAGGCATTGCCTGGCATGTTCATAGTGTGCAGCACGTGGGGTTCATTGTTGAGTAGAATCATAGGGGATCTTTTCTTCCCCAACCATCTGCATAGTGCCTTCTGGCAATATGAACCTCATCCATCCAGTGGCATGGAGTTTTTTATTGCTTAGTCTCAGCTCCATCTCTTCTCCTCTTGTGCTCACAACATGCAGTGTCCTCAGCAACATAGTCTTACTGACCTTTCTAGTGTACAACCGACATTAATGGCAATAGCCTTGGTGAAGTTGAGGACCTCTAGGATCTCTCTGACCAACATCTCATGGGGGGGGCAACTCACCTCTGGTATTGGAGATTTTCTTAACAGTTGTATAGTTTGGGAGTCTCTGTCTTCATCTTACCCAACCATTAAACTCCCAAGAATCTTACAGCTATAGCTGGCCTTTGCTTCTTCAGGTATCTTTCAAATGGGTTTTATATCTGCAAAACACTCAAAGTAAGGCTAACATTATATAGTAAATCAATCATAGACAAGGTCTCACACAGCATGGAGAGGTTTTGTCCATTTTTATTAACTTTTTTCTCCATAGATCCTTGTTAGTACCATAACATGGGTACAAGGCATTAATTTGGTTAGCTCTTCACCATTTTTAGTTATCCTTTTGGAATCATTTTGCACTTGGGGGATTTTACATGGAGTTTCTTTGTATTCTTTTATTCTTGATACACTTACAGGTGTTGGCTCCAGTTGCCTGACCCTGCACTGGGCTAAGGAAGCAGAGGGCTTCTCCTGTCCCCACTGCACTTGTGGGTTCCCTTGGGTCTGCCTCCTGACTGTAGCCATATCTGTCATCCCTTTGTTGACCACACCTGGTTTCTGGGGGAGGACTTGGTGGGAAAAACTGCTTCCACCCCTAGTATAGCCTTTATCAGAAGAGAAATGCATCTTATTTAATCCTAGGGGATTCTTAACCACCCCTTGTACAGTTGTTATCCTTCGAATGTCTTTTGTAAACTGTTCTTCTGGTTTTCAAACCTTCCAAAAACATCTTAGTACCGAATTTGGTATTCTATAAATTTTTTCTCTGGGGATTTGGGCTTGACATAAGTCTTGACACATTTGTCTTCGAGTAACCCAAGTGGACCATTTCTTCTGCCTGGTCTTTTTTATATCTCTTATAGGGTGTTCTGTTATTTTACAAACACATTTTACATGCTGGTCAGACTGATTTAGATTTGCCAAAGCCTCTCTCACTTTAGATCCTGCCCATCAAAGGGCTTAGTAAAACCATTAAAGCCCCATATCATTCTCTAGGTCCCAGCTGCATTAAGCTTTCCTTCATATCTCTGGTGAACAGTCTTCTCTGGCCCAGTGAACTAGACATCATATATTGCTTTTCTCATACCTAGTTCTCTCAGTAATGCCTGCCCCTCCTTTATGGTCCTCCAGCCAGTGCTAATCATGTTAGTCTCCCTTGGTGATGACCATGTGTCTTTAATGCCTTCAATCAGCCACCCCATTAAGGACTGCTCACCCCTGCATTGGCCTAGGTTGAACAGCCTATATTGCAAGGATGGATGGGTGGTTATATAACTCAGCTGTGAAAATTCTGAAGGATTTAGACTGACGTCATTTGCTCCCACATCCCATACTGTAACAAGCCACGTGGCTAGGGGCTCTCTGCTTGCTTGCTTGTAAGTTTTAAGAGTTCCAGCATGGAGTATTTCCTAGCTACAGCACTGTTTCCTTTATTTATTTATTTTCTTTCTTTTGTCTCAATGATTGACTCTGGGGGGCAGCTTTAGCTACTTTTATTTTTAGGTCATCTTACTTTTTTTTTTTTTTTTTTTTTTTTGCTATTACCTGTCTTTTCCTCTGAGTCCTTGGACCTTACACAAGTTAAAGTGCCCTACTTTTTTTTTCTCTCTCAAGCTCTGCAACTGGATCTGCCAGGACCTTTTAGGCTTCCCCTGCCTGGGGCACATCTTTTATTATGCAAAGTGGCCATGCCCTGTCTCTGGACTCACCCTTTGGGGGTAAAAGTTTTTCTAGCCTCTGGATAACCTTTAACAAATCTTCACATACCCACAACCTACCCCCACATTTACAACATAGCTGTGACCCATGCTTCTGCATGGCTGGCTTCTTTTTTGTTACAGATTTTGTAATCCATTGTAAAAACCACATCAGCACTGCCATTAGCTCACTAGCTTTTGCAAAGGAACTTATAAGATAGCAATGTAAAACTAATAAATTGTTGTAAGAAGGAAAACAAAGTCAATTAAGAATAATTGTAAGTAACATGGAGATAATATCTCAATAACTGTCCATTAAGACTGAAGAATTTCTGAGTAAACTCACCATGAAGTTAAAGTTGAAGGAGGAGGATTTTTCAAGAGATCTTTATGATATAGACTAAACAGACACTGATATAATTTACTGTGTATTTCTATAATCTCTCTGTGTGTATGTGTGTGTGTGTGTGTGTGTTTGTGTGTGTGAATGTATATGCATGCTTGTATAGAGAAAGTCACAGAAAGAAATGACTAGGAATATAGTATTAAAGGGGCTGAAAGTTTCACAATTGGCAAGGAATGGTTTCTACAGGAAAAAAATGAGAAAGATATATTCAGCTCTAAAATGTTGAATAGTTAAAGCTTGAGGAACACCCAATTTCAAGAGAATCATATGTCTACATATAGGGTCAGGCTGAAAATGAGCAGGGCATATTGATACATATCTACAAGTTCACCACTTGTGAGTCAAAAGGTCAAAGGCTCATGAGTTTCAGTTACTCATAAAAACAAAATATATTGATTACAAGCAAGTATTAAAACTCAAAACTGGTGATTCAAAGATCCTGGGATTCAAAGATCAAGTTATATACCGAATGTATTCAAGTATGCACTTCTTAGGAATTTACCAGTGGCGTTGGTGAGGGAGGGGGCAAAGAAATGAGATAAGACAGATAATAAATCAAGCTTTTAACGTTAAAGAATATAATCAAAATCATAAACAAAGGACTGTGGCAGGGGGAAAAACATTATGTTGTAGCAACATTATGTATAGATAAACTTAAGCAAAATACCTAACCCAGCTCAATCTGCCAGGACCCCAGAATTTTGCATTTGAAAAGGTATTGAACTGAAAACATGAGCTAAACTGCTAGGAGGATTTTTAATATGACAATAAAGATTGACATGAATAAAGTGTAAAAAAAAAATAGCATGATTAGAAGCCACAGTTGGTGACTTGGTCAAAAGAATATTGTGAAAGAACTATTGCCAGAAAGTATATTCCACTTTGGAACGAGGATATATGAAGAAGATCCTGGGAAATCACTTTAATCAGAGGTGGAGAAGACCTTACCTGCTTAGGGGATCGCTGAACATTTATGACAAATGTGGTTGGAGGACTCCACAGAAAAGGGTGAGACCTTGGAGATATTTCTCAGTGTTCTGGAGAGTAACAGCCATGCCCTCATGACCTGGGTGACACCAGCAGGGAGAGTTGTGAACAACTGTCCATGAAGAAGAAAGAAACTAGGGACAAATGGACCCAAAGCAATCTCAAAGACCCCGATTAACACAGAAATCGAAAGCCTGGAAGTATAACCTTGGCTCAGTACAACAGAGATAAGGGAAAGTTAAGAGCAGATGGAAAAGAAAGAAAGACCGTGGGGGAGGATGAGAACAATAGAAATTTCAAGAAGTCTGAGGCTGGTCCAAAGCAAAACCAAAATTAGTGGAGAATAGCTCAAGGCAGAGTGTGGACTTGCTTGGGAAAATAAAATGTCATGCCATATGTATATAGAACAGTTATTCTGGGAAATTAGCTACGAAAATCAATGAGGCTAAAGTAGAGAATTAAACATTCCTCAGAATTTTTAGAAAACTTAAATAAGTAAAAATAAATGAAAGCAGAGGTTCACAAAGCAATCACAATAAAAAAGTCAAAGGAAGGCCATCTCAACCAAGAAAAATACTGAACGTAAAAGGCTGAAAGGGGACCATGTAAAACAGATCAAACACAAAAAAAGGCCAGGAAACCGCTATGAACTTAAAAGAAATGGAGAGAGGGGAAGAAATGACGGGAATTAAGTCTATTGTTTTCGTGAACCACGGTGTGATTGGATGCACTGGTAAATTTGTTTTGCACAGTGTCTTCAGCAAGGATTGTAAATGAGTCCTTACATACAAATGACATTCTTATTTTTAAAGACGTACTGGTGAAAATCAAAGGAGAAAATACGTATGAAAGTACGTTGATGAAGTTAAATGCTCGATGTAGAAGGAGATATTATTATCTTTATCTTGTGATTCCAACGCTGATTTTCACTCCTTATACACTGGCTCATATTTAAAGCAATCTCAGTTCATTCTGTGGAGATGTCATTATCCTGTATCTGACACTCCACTAGGTTCTAAATATATTTCATCTAAGGGTTACCTTCTACCACATTTGCAGTACTACTGAGAAAGTTCATCAATTTTCCTGCTTAGCTTATTTGTCATTAAAAATAAACTTTCAGGTATTTTCATCTATTCTTATTTAAGAATGTTCCCATTTCAACAAGACAAGAGAAAGAAAACCATATAACAATGGCATGTATTTTATTAGGGTGCTTTAAATTGTTAAGATACTGGTTAATGGATATTATTATGGTATTTTTTGATGCCTGTGTCATTGCACTTTGTTCTTACTAGTCCCTCTTGGTTCCCACTTCCTTCCCCTATCCTCCTCTGGCTTATTTGTTTCCTCCTCTCAAGTAGTCTTCCCTTTGAGATTAATGTCACATATTACACTATTTCCTCTTTCTCCTTTTCCTTTGAAATATCTCCCTCCTCTCTAGTGATCATTCCACTTATATGACCTATACATGTAGAATCTAATAAAGAGAGAAAAAGAGAGAGAGGTCTGAGTCGGGCATATTCCGCTTAACATTATCATTTCCAGTTTGTTACCAACTTTTTGGATACCTGTGACAAAGTAAGAGACAGAAAAGCTGAAGAAAGGAAGGGTTCATTTCAGCTCAGTGATTAAAGTTCCAGTCCATCATGGTAGGGAAGGCAAGACTGGCGGTTTGGTTGTAGCTGTTGTGCTGGCCTGTCACATTGTGACACAGACAGGAAGCAGAAGAACTCAGTGCCTACCTGGCTTTGCCTTTTCAGTTTCTCTCCAGTCTGGAAGGTCAGCCTGTGGGATGGTGTCACCCATATCCCAGGTGGCTCTTCCCTCTGTTAAACTGCTCCGAAAGTAATGTTCTCACTGACATGACCAGAGGTGGGTATTGTTGGTGATTCTGAATGTGGGAACATTGAAAATGATGATGAGCCATCACACACTCTCCTGAAAATGTTAAGACTTCATTTTTCTTTTTTCTTTTATTTATTTTTAAAAATTTTATGTGTATGTGTGTATTGCCTGCATGTAGGTAAGTATACCTGTGTCATGCAATGCCCACAGAGGTCAGAAGAGGCTGGGACAGAAATTACAGACAGTTGTCAGCTGCCATGTGGGTGCTGGGATTCAAACACGTGTCTTCTGCAAGAGCAACCAGTGTTCTTAACCGCTGAGCCATTTCTCCAGCCCTAAGACTTCATTTTTTTTTAAGGTTAAATAAAAGTGCATATTTTCTTTATCCAGTCACCTGTTACAGGAAATGGCTGTTACCATTTCCTGATTGTTGTGAATAATGTCGCAGTAAACAAAGACAGAAACAAAGTCATACTCTGCATTCTAGAACTGTTATGTTCCTGCTAGAATAAAAAGAACTCCATTTCCCAGTTATGTCATAATGCTATCGTTATTTCACATAAATATATGAAAATTGAGTACTATAGAGTTCTTCCCATGAAAATGTACTTGTTAGGTCACCACATTGGATAAAATCTACTCATGAATCATAAAAGGTTATCACTGTTTCACTATTGTTTTGCCTACAGAGTGTCAATTTTTATGGTTGGACCACTATTGAACATCTTTCACTATTTACCATTTGGAAATGCACATGTGTGGGAGAGAGCACTCTTCCTAAATCATTGTTGTCCTAGCTTGTTTCTTCATTGCTGTGACAAAACACTCTGACCACTACCAACTTGGGGAAGAAAGGGTTTATTTATCTTACATCTCCTGGGTCACAGTTCATCAGGGAGCCCAAGGTAGGAAATCACAACAAGAACCTGGAAGCAGGAGCTAGAGCACAGGCCATGGAGGAAAGCTGTTTACTAGCTTGCTCTCTTGGTCCCTGCTAAGCCTGCTTTGTTATGCAACACAGGCCCAGCTGCCCAGGGGTGGCAGCACCCACAGTGGGCTGGGTCCTCCCACATCACTCAACAATCAAGAAGATGTCCCACAGACGTGGTCACAGGCAATTTCTATGCAGGCAATTTCCCAACTGAGGTTCCCTCAACCCAGGTGTGTCAAGCTGACACTAAAGTTATCCAGCACAATTGTGTACCTTATTTTTTGAGATATGGTTTTCACAATGAACTTATAGCTCACCGATTCAGGTATGTTTGTTGGCCAAGAAGCCCCAGGATTCCTTTCATCTCCATTTCCAAGGGGGCAGTGGGGTTACATGTGCATAATACCACACTCAGCATTACATGCACACACGGGGGATCAGAACTCAGGTCCTCAGACTCAAGTCCCAGGCACTTATCAACTGAACTGTCTCCCCAGGCCTAGCATCAATTTCAAAGTGTAAATGCATGTCTTAGCAAAATATCTATACCAGACATTAGTGAATCATTGATTTGTCCCAAGCAAACTGCTGTCTAGAGTTTATGAGGTCAAAGAAATTATTTACTTTCAGCATTCAGTGGTGACACAAAGGACAAACATTCCCATTGGGAATGAAGGAAAGGATAGCAGGACAGCTAAATTAAACCCGTACGAGGGCACACTCAGTCTTCAGTCTTGAGAATCATCTTTCTCTCCATAGCCTGTCAAAAACACAGGAACAGGAGTAGGTGGGCCTTGTCCACATATTCTCATAGATTTCAATCTCTCAATCTCTCTCTCTCTCTCTCTCTCTCTCTCTCTCTCTCTCTCTCTTTCCTGGGAATTTATCCCAATACTTCATGCAACTAGACCCTCAACAGCTCTTGGGATATATGCTAGACTTCCAGCACTTCCATGAGTTGAAATCAAGAGCCTGCTGTCTGGAACATACATGTTTGTAAATTTTTGTGTTTACAAAAAAGATACATGTGCAAAAATAAGACAGTCACCCTAAAACTAGAAAACTGCAGAAAGTCTTCAGTGTCGACAATGAAAATTATCCCCACTCCCTCCTGATGCCTAGGAAACAAGACTCTCAATAGTCAGAATCTATACCTCACAGAAACGCGAATACAACACAAAAGGAAATCATTTCTTAATGAGGGAAGTTAAATAAATCCGCCTTCAATTTTATGACTATTTTCCCTCACACCATTTAGGTATATCTAATGATCATTTGAAATTCTTCACAATCATCTAACATTCTTTTGAAAATATTGTCACTCAAATTCACTGTATCTCATCATGATCAAGGGAACTTACTAGATTAGTAAGGTTGTTTTGATACTGAAAATTAAAGTATATTGACATATCTACAAGCCAAAAAAGAAAAGCTCATGTTTTGAGTCAGGAAAAAAAAAAAAAGAAAGAAAAAAACTACCAAATCCAGCATGCATTTTCAATAATCTAAGAGGGAGAAATCACCTCGATTTGGATAGAAGCATGTACATAAACCTGTGCTCAAGGTCAAGGTAGAGAGACAGAATTCATTGTTCCTAAAGTAGGGAACAAGGCGAGGATGTCAGTTATTTTGAACATGGGCTGTTCCAGTGAGTTCAAAATGGTAAAATAAAGTTTTAAAAAGAAACAAAAGGAATGAAGACTGGAAATGAAGAAATAAAACCATTTTACTTGAAGGTGACAAATTTCTACACAGGAAATCCCAAATAACTTACATGAAAAGCCTCCCAGACATAATAAAAGAGTTCAGTACAGTCCCAGTATTAGCATCAAAACTGAATTAAATTACAAATATCATTTATAATTACTCAATAACTAAGATCTTAAAAATGTGTATTAATGGATTGGAAAGATGGTTCAGCAGTTAAGGGCACTGATTCCCCTTGCAGAGGGCTTGGGTTCCCTTCTCAACACTCACATGGTGACTCCACCCTTCTGCAACTCCAGTTCCAGGGAATCTGAAGTCTTTGGGCATTGCATGACACAGGTGCACTTTCATGTAGGCAATATACCTATACACATAATAAAATAAAATAAAATAAAATATAAAATATAATAAAAATTCTTTTTTCCTTGTCTTTTTGAGACAGGGTCACCCTGTAGCCCCAGCTGGCTTGGAACTCATTATGTAGATGACGCTGGCCTTGAACTCACAGAGATCCACCTGCCTCTCCCTCCTGAGTGTGTCAGCATGCCCAGCAAAAATTAAGATATTATTTACAAAAGTGTATTAGCTACATTTCTCCAGAGAAAATGAAGATAGGTAGATAGTAGAGAGGTACATAGGTACATAGATAGATAATAGAGAGAAAGGTGGTAGCTAGATAGATACAGAGAGATAAATAGATGATTGATAGATGATAGATATGTAGATAGAGAAAGAGATAGATCAGATAGATAGATAGATAGATTGATTGATTGATAGATAGATGATAGATAGATGATAGATAGAGAGATAGATAGATAGATTATAGATAGATAGATAGATAGATAGATGATAGATAGATAGATAGATATGATAAATAGATAGATGATAGAGAGATAGATGACAATGATAGATAGATAGATAGATAGATAGATAGATAGATAGATGATAGATAGGTGATAGATAAACAGATAGATGATAGACAGATAGATAGATAGGTGATAGGTAAATAGATGATAGAGAGAGATATAGAGGATAGACAGATATAGATAGATGATAGATAGATGATAGATAAATGGATAGATGATAGAGAGTGATAGATGATAGAGATAGATAGATAGATGATTGATAGATAGATAGACAGATAGATAGATAGATAGATAGATAGATTATAGATAGATGATAGATAGACAATAGATAGATAGATTTAGATAGA
>NW_008352126.1:207798-215557 GCF_000622305.1 Nannospalax galili | reverse complement strand
ATAGATAGATAGATAGATAGATGATAGATAGATAGATAGATAGATAGATAGATGATAGATAGATAGATAGATAGATGATAGATGATAGATATTAATCACAGATAATATAATTCAATCTGAGCCTGAAAAATCAATGGAGACAATGTTGTGGCTTCATCTTCAAAGCCAAGAGCCTGAGTAGAACAGGACAGGTGCTTCTCTGAATCTTGAAGTCTATATGCAAGGCAAGCAGGAAGTTCATTTTGGCGTGCAGAAGGAAACAAAATGCCGGGACCCAGAAGACAGAACGCAGTTCCCCTCCACCTTCTCGCTCTAGTCCCTGTGCAGCTGTTGACAGGAAGCCGCCTTACTGGTGAGAAAGATTTTCAGATTCAGCGATTCAAATGCTAGTTTCCTCTGAGATGCCCTCACAGGCACACCCACAAGTAACATTTTATCAGATCTGCGGCTCTCTTCGCCCAGTCAAGTTGACGCACAACAAGATATGAACAGTAAGTGTAGGCAGAAACCTAACCACATACTGATTAGAACCTCAGAGCTGGGCTGGGCGGGTCGAATGATGAATACGAATGTGAGATACAGCCCTATAATAAAAATCTAAAACTACAAACAATAAAAGTCAGTGACAGCAAGCAGAGCTTTAAATCCATATTGATAGGTGAGTTTGTTGGGGGTATTTTTGGTTTTATGGTATCAGCTATTCATTTGCGAGTAAGACCTGTATACAGGCACTTCAGTCCAAAATATATTAAAGAGCTCAAAACTCAACAGAAGAAAAAAATCTGATTATAATGTACTAAAAACATAGAGACAGTTTATAGAAGATGCCAAATAAGCATATAAAAAGATATTCAACATTAGCAAAATAAAAACTGTAATTACAGTAAATGACAAATTTCTACACAGGCATCAGAATAACTGAAATAAAAAAACACCAAATTCTGGAAAGGTTTCGCAGAAACTGGGCAGTCCTACCTTGTTGATAAACATTAAAAATGATTCATCACTCTGTAAAACAATGTTACCATTTCTTATAACAATAAATATATAATTTCCATGTGGCAGTTGTATTCTTAGACATTTCTTGGAGATAAAAAGAAATCAGTAGATTTAAAAAACTTGAGAATTACTCTAGCATGTTTGTTCATAATAGTGAAAACCCAAACAGGCAAATTCTGTAAACAGCACGTCCTCAATGTGTGAACATGTAAGCAATGTGCAAACACATATGCAGCATTTGAACAACATGCAAATGATCAAATAGCTTATCCTTAGGCCTCAGAAAGGAGGAGCTATTAATGCTGGGGAACAATATTCAGTCCTAAGGCTACATGGAATGTTATTTCACTTACAGAATGTTCTATATCACTAACTTTCACAAATTGAGATCAGAATGGTAGTTACATAGGGTGAGGCAAGGTCATGTTGACAGGCAGCATGGAGGTGGGCATGTTTCTGAAAGGGTGGATTGCAAACACATATGCAGCATTTGAACAACATGCAAATGATCAAATAGCTTATACTTAGGCATCAGAAAGGAGGAGCTATTAATGCTGGGGAACAATATTCAGTCCTAAGACTACATGGAATATTATTTCACTTACAGAATGTTCTATATAACTAACTTTCACAAATTGAGATCAGAATGGTAGTTGCATAGGGTGACGCAAGATCATGTTGACAGGCAGCATGAAGGCTTGTGGTGGTGATGCAATGTTTCGGGTCTTGGCTCTATTGGCAAAGGCACATATCTAAAGCTGTGAGGTACTATGTAGAATTACACAAACATAAACCTCACAAAGGAATGCTGGGAAAGCAGGGGAAATCCAATTAAGCTCACTAGATTGTATCAATGTGAATAAAGGGGTCTGCTGTAACTTTGTAAAATGTTATTTACAGCGCTTAGAGAAAAAGAAACAGAACAAGAAAAATCTCTGTTACTGGCATGTGAATTTACAATTATCTCACTAAGATTTTCAGTTAAAAAGTACTGCCATATAAGGAAAAAGTATATGTGAGAGAAACATGTTCAATCGATCTTTCAATTATATTGGCCTTTCCTCTTTAATTTTGACTGTAAGACATATGTTTGTGTCTTAATTTTTAAAACAGTCAAGCTGAGAGTCATTTGAATTAGGAACGAACATCTTTATGTGTAATATGCAGCCACTTTAGTAGATAAGAAACCTTCGAATTTTATTTACAGCCATCTGAATCTGACCTGCAACACCGAGAGCAAGTGACGTTTCCGATCAGCTATCACGGAATACCTGTGTGTTTTCATCTATTGAACCCAGCACGTTTTATATAAACCTATACTTATGGTTATGGTAGAAAGACTATTTACAGGTGCGTTAAAGCATTTCACCTGGAGAGAATCATTTCTAAAGTCAAGCCATGAACTGGTACATCAAGGGGCATGTTCTAAGAATTGCAAGCAAGGTGGTGAGTACATCAGTGAGAGGGAGCCTTATTGAAAGCTGTACAATCAATCTCACTTTGAAATGGATGGCTATTCTTGATAGTTTTGTTTGTGTGTTTGTTATTCAGTTGAAACCATTGGATAAGCATAGCTTAGAGTAAGGCACTGAATCTCTTTTATCTTAGACAATCAAACATCTTGGCGACGAACTGTTTTTAAGGACTGAATGTTTAACTATCAGCATCAAACTTACAAGTGCCAGGGGGACCAAAAATGTAAAACCTGCTCCTTCACCTTCACTCAATATTGAATTATATGTAGGCAGAACATCTAATGTGTGTGCCCCGCAAGCCTAAGTCAAACCACGTGTGTCTCCGAAATCATATCCTCTTTTTCCTCAGGAAAATTCAAGACATTTTCAGCTAATTTTAGTGTAAAGATGAACCAGGTCATGTACAATTTTTAATTATCGGTGTCACTTTTGCACGTTTATCAGTACTCTCCTAATGAGTAGGAAATCTCTACGCATGATGAATGATGTAGTCTCTATCTCTTGGGAAGAGGTGGGTGGAAAAATATAGTGAATCAATTAACTTATTGGGAGCAAAGTCTTGGCTACAATTAAGCAGTCCTAGGAAACCCTTTTACAAATCCATAACAAAACAGACACATATTTATTTTGCTGCCTTGAACTTCAGCAAAGGGTAAATGAGCATTAATAGTTTCAACTACCTGCAGAAGCACAGAAGATAATTTGAAATAGAAAATATTTTAATTAGCCAATGTGGTGGGACTAAAAGAAAAATAAGTAAAGCTACTCTGTGAGGGCTTAATATTTCACCGGAACTTTTTATTTTTCCTCACTTTGGCTAATTGGATCATTTCCACCTGACTGAAATACAAGGTAAATTATTTACAGATAATCACATAGCTGTACTGTTGCTAAAATATTAAGACACAGTTGTCCCACAGGAAATATTGCAACAGACACAGGCATATCAAGAAATGAATCAGTGAAGAGGTTACATAGAGCAGTCGATTAGAAGAGTCTGAAAAAAAGCCATTATTATTGAAATTAATTTACTTTTTAGAATATTATATTCCTAACTCTTGTCTTTTATTCTACTTTTCAGGGTTAGTGGCTCAAGCATCAGTCATTTAAATTTGTTTAGTCTGAAAACTTAGTTCAAAAATTAAGCAGAAAATTTATTTTACTTAGTTGCGCACAATTCCACCACCCCGGATCATGCTGTTCAGCATTATTAGGTAGCTGTTTAGATATCTGCAGACCTGAAGTACATTAAAGCTAGACCACTCTCATACTTAAGAGCATTAATACCAAGAACTAGAAATGTAGGAGTCTAGTAACTGGTCAGATTAATGGGACTTAAGTCATATTTAGGCCCTAGGAGGAGATGCAAAGCCCTGAGCTGCCCGTAAGAAGCTCCTGGTTCAGGAGCTCTAAGCCTTATACAATTACTATATAGCATGAGGTTTTAGGAGCCCTATTTTCTGAATCAATTCTGATCAGTTTAACAAATCACATGAACAGGGAAACATATCCCAGGAAAGACTTCTGTTTCAGAGACTTTAGGAATAGCATAAAGCCAGCCAAAAATGTAAATTAGCGCAGTGGTCTTTCTAACCATCATCCATTCTCAAGCTGTTCGGCTTAGTTATGGTCCCTTTGGCTGTTGTCAGCTCGCACCTCATGTAAGTTCTGTCTGTCTATAGTGCACTCAGCCTGTCTAGTCTGCACTCCTTACATGGAGATCATAAGGACTGGGAGTGGGTAGGCAGAGTGGAACTACGGAAATAAGAGTTGGCATTTTTTCAAACTGACATGAGCCAGGTTTTGGGTTAATTACGTCATCAATACTATCTAAACAAAGTACCTCAGGTCACACTTATGGACACTGAAAATGTGTTTGCATGTAGACTAATGATAAATGTCAATTTTAGGAAGAACTTCACTTTTCAGGCACCGTGGACAGGAATTAATTTTTTTCTTTCATTGATCTTTTGCTAATGGTTCATTCAATGTCATTTTTTGAGCCAAAGAGATTTTATGCAACCTAGGAAACATCAGCCTCTCAAATATTAATTTATTATATGGAAAAAGTAAGATATATTCAGTTCACATATGTGAAATCTATTTGTACTGCCTTCTACTGATAACTAATAAATTTAATCATCACTCTTGTGTCTTGATTTCACTGTATTCCTACAAATTTGAAAGGAGGCTTTTGGTTACCAAATCTGAAGTATTTTATCTGATCAAAACCCTCAGAAGGCTGGTGAACTAGTTTCTGGTTTTTCACACCACCTAAGCATTAGTTAAGGTAATAGCTCAAAAGCCCACTGAAAAATACACGTATAATATCTGTACATGAGTGCATGTGTATAGCTGAAGGCTGTATAACAAGAAACACAGTGCCAGACAGGGCAAACCTCCATTCCAGTTGTTGGCCACAGTGGTCCAAGAGTCTCCCAAAATAACACAGGCTATTGCCACAGCCCTTGATTGCCTCACAGAACTTAAAGTTAAGACCCTATTGCTGAAGACAGGACATAATTCTGGCTGACCTGGCATCCTCCTCCCTGAAGACTAGAGCTCATACTATCAGAGGACACTATGCAAGCTGCTAAGTGGAAAATCTATCAGTGGTCAAAGCTAAGCTATAAGTCTAATAATCACAACAATGATTAACACAGCAAACTATACCAGTACAACAGTTGTACTTTTATCCTCCAGATAATCAGTAGTTATCGAATTGGATTCGAATCCATCTCAATGGGAAGCTACTCAAGTGTGGCACTCTAAATGTAACAAAAATCACGTGGCTGGAGAGGTCATAAACCCCAGAGAAAAGCCTAGATCTGTCACATCTGTAGACAAATGTAATTACTTACTGTTTGCTAAATATAGATACTTATATTTACAGACAAGTATACCAGTCACCACTCATCAAAGAAGCTTTTTTTTTTTTACAACAGAAATAGACTATTACAGAGTTCTACAAGTTGTCAAACACAAAGAATAAGGTCTGTTGGATGCCCAGCCCTAAATGACGTATTTACAATGGAATCTCTATACCTAAGGCTCATAGAACATAGCAGAACAGGGGGTAGAGAGAGTATTAATGCCTCTCTCAACTCTCACCAGTGAAACTTCCTCATGCAACAGTGGGCGATTAACAGGGAAAGCAAAATGTACAGAATAAGAGACTGTAGAGTGTGTGTCCCTAGATAGGATTCCTATATGAAAACACTGCCACTCAGGACTCAGGGACCATTGCAGATAAGGGGAGGAGGGTGGAAGACTAAGGGCCAAGGGTGGTATGTGACCAAAGGAAATGGAATTTTCCAGGTTTCTGGGAACTTTCTCATATGAGCTCACAGCAATGGTAACAGTATGTAAAAGACACAAGCAAACTCAAATCAGATAAAGACCCAGCATAGAAGTGGGAAAATGTGATGTGTAAGGAGTTCCAACCTTAGCTGAAGAAATATTGGTAGTGAATCACTGCAGGGTGAGGGACAGTTGGTCTTTAAGAGAGTGACTCTATATAGGCTGACCAGGCTCCAGTAGATGAACTCACACTGAGGGACATCTGGGGACACAAATTTGACTTGCTAGGCCATAACATATATGACAGAATAAATGGAATCCAGTAACGAGATATGGGAGTGCAGCTAGGGCAGGGGGCCTAAATATAATTAAGATGTATTATATGAAATGCCAAATTCAATAAAAATTAAATACAGTAAAAAATAAAAACCCTACAGAATGGACAGAAATACAACCATCAAGTTAGGATGTAGAATTGTATAAAATATATCACTATAATGAAAAGAAAACTATGAAAAAAACAAACGTAGAATGAGAAAACAACTATAAATTTATAAAATGTTTATATGTATACTATATATATGCAATCCACTGTGAGAAAAGCCACATTCATTCCAACTAGCAGAAAACGACCTGTGATGTTATATCTTCTATTTTACCTTATTTCTCATTTATATATTTTTTATTCTTAAAATTCGATCTTAAATATTTCTGTGTCCTTTGGTATTTGATTGTTAGTTGTTTGTTGTTTTAGGCTTTATCTAACACAAATATGTTGTTTTTTTTTAATTTGCTCCTCAGATTGTATAACCTCTACTGACAGGTTTTAGAATTTGCTAAATTTTTTTCTAATTTTGTTTTGTTTTATTTGAGAATTGATCCAATCTGTTACCAATCTGTTATCAAATCTGTCTATTTGAACTTTAAGATTTTTAAAAATTATCATACTATTCTGCTCTGGTAATTTTTATTAACATATTGTGTTTTAATTGAAACTCTGTTTGTTCATACGCAGTTCTCTTAACCGCAGTGAATGTCTCCTGAGTTCTTATTTTAATATTTTTTATTGAGCTTCTGTTTTCTCATACAACAGTTCTCAATTCCACCCACCCATTGCAGAAGAAGGGGCAGAAAGACTGTAAGAACCAGGGCTGTTTCGTGAACGCAGGGAAGCAGAGGCTTTCAGACCACCGGAAGTTTGCACATGTGAACTTGTAGTGATGGTGACATCTTGGCATCTCCTGAGTTCTTTAAAAAGCACTTTGGTAACATCTAAATTTCTCTCTGAATATTCATAGTGTTCTTTTATTTGGAGTTCGGTTTCCTGTTGCTTCATCTTCCTTGACTCACTATGTTGGAGTCTGTGTATCACATAAAGCAGCTACCTCGCCCCGTCTTTTCTGAGAAAAACTTTATCAAGTAGGTGGTCAAAGAGTATAGAGCCTGGTGGGTCTTTGTACTGGTCCAGATAACTGACTTTATTCTCAGTAGCCCACAAAAGATCAGAGTGTGCCAAGTGACGCCAGTGCCCTGAAAGACAGAAACTAGAAGTCAGTCCCTTGAGATGCAGCTGGAAATTTTGATATTAAATATATGCTCAAGGTTCCTCTATCCTCAGAGCAAAGGTGCGATTTAGTGTGTAGGGCCTTCTTACTGTGCATTAATCTGAGGAGAAAATGTGTGGTGAATATGGGGCATTCTCGTTCTGGCTACAATCAGCCTGAAGAAACAGACACTGGATGTACACCCACTGAAGCAGTGCTCCAACCGAAGAAATAGCTGAGAAAAGGGAAAAGCAGACTATTTTTATCTCTGTCTTCCAGATCAATTCTTACCTGCTGGAACTGGCTGATTTAAGAGCAGGCCTTCAGATGGTAGCTGAAAGCTTGGATCTGTCACTGTAGTGAACCAGAGGGAGGGGTACATTCTCATTCAACGCTGAGGAAGACTGTTGTTTTTCTGTCCTGTGGACATCCAGGTTCAAG
>NW_008352126.1:201433-207761 GCF_000622305.1 Nannospalax galili | reverse complement strand
AAAAAAAAAAAAACCCTGTGGAAGAACTTTATGAAAGGTATCATGGTCTATTCTCTCTGCAGTGATCCCAGGAACTAGACGGAAACCTGATTCTACTTATCCAGATAATCAAGTCAACATCAGTGACCACATGTCATGTTGATAGTGTGCATTCATGAAATGCCTTAAGGAATGGTATTTCATCTCCATGATCTTTCCCCAATAACACCCATATACAACTTCGTCATGAGAAAAGTTTAGAACATCCCAATTAAGGAGCACTTTACAGAGTGCACAATTAGCAATCCTCAATGATTTTGAGATTAAAGACAAGGGAACTATTAAAAAAATATTGTAGGCATAAGAATCCAAGAAGACATGACAATTTAACAAAATGAACCATTTGCTTAGGCTTTTGCAAGATACAAAAGTCACTGGTTAAAAATTAAGGAAATATGAATGAATCATAGCTTTAGTTGATAACATATTAATAGCTCTTAAGAACAGGAGGATCTGCCTGTGAAGTACTTGGCAACTTTGTACCATCCTTGCAATTTTTTTTTCTTTAACTCATAAGTGTGCTGAAATTTACAAATTTGTTTAAAAGCCACATCATCCTGTCACAAAACTTTGTAACATATTCCCTATTCTTGTTGAAAAGCAGTGTTTATTTAACAAACCTATAGTGGTAGCCTTAAGTTACAGAATGGCTCTCTACTGAGATGGCATAAGCCTAAAGATGCTGGTCCATAAATAGAGATGGAGAGGTACAAAATGAGAAGCAGCGGTCTACTATTATTATTATTAATTATTATTAATTTGTCCTACCTTTCTCAACATCTCTCATTCCCCTCTTGTGGTCTCTTATCTATGTACTTTTCTAAAGTACATATTAATTTCTGAACTATATATCTTTCAATATCATTGTTTAAGACATATCATTGCTTGCTTTTCAAGTATGTAGTATGCGAAGGAAGTTTGAGAATGCCCAATGGGGAGATAGACAAAGAATGCATCGGTGTTCTACCATGCCAGCACTGTTCTAACCCTCTTCTCTTGCTGTCCCACATTAGAACTTCCAAAGGAAGGGAGATGTGGAAGAGAAAATTGCTAGTGCTTAGCTTCAGTGGAGGCAAAGCTGATATGGACCTGGATGGAAAACTTAAAGTTTTCAGAATTGTGGTCATAATATGTGTACTAGAACTATATTACACTGGATTAAATAGTTGTCTTAAAATGAAATCTATTCTAGAGAAGCAACCACAAAATTGTTATCAAATGCAGCAGTCTTTGATTCCTCCACAATTTGGGAATCTTGGATATTAATGAGCCTGTCACTCATACTTGGCGTGTACGACACTCTTCAAAACTGACATTGTAACCAGCTGCACTCCAGTCAGTCACTCTTCTGAATCTCACAATTGAGGCTTAGCTTGATGAAAATTCAGGATTCTCTCATCTTCTCAAAGTTCTATTGGACCATAATTGGTTACTTCTTACCAATCTCCTGGACAGAAAACAGAGAAAGAAAATGAAAGTTTTCTGTATCTTCACATCCATCATTCCGAAGTCTCTGCTGACACATAGATTTCCAATTTCATGGGTTGGTTCTGAGGATTTCTATGGCTATGCTTGTCCTTTGATCATTAGTCATCCTGATGCTCCTCATATACTTCTGTAAAGCCTTTAGGCCACCACGCTTGGTGACGTTCTTTCCTCTCTCTGTCTCTCTCACCTCCCCTCCCTCTCTTTATCTTTTCTGGATTCTCTTTGTGGACCTTGACATATATGTTCCTCCCAACCGTGTGTCTAGCTGATTTCAGAAGCTACCCCTAAAGTATAGTAATTTAATCAGAACATCAGTCAATCAAGTTGAGAAAAACTGCGTCATGTATTGAGTTAAAGAAATGCCAAATGTAGAGATCAATAGCTACATGTGCAGGGTGTGGATTAACAATTCAGAAACTGTTTATCTTGCACACTGGCTCTGCAGAATTGGATAAATGAATAATGCAGGGCATAAGCCAAGTCTCTCATCATCACTGAAGAAAGTGAAAGGTAGGTGATGTTTGCACATGAAGTGTCCAGCTGATTCAGACACAATCATGTTTGCTTCTTTATCTGTCTATCTGCACAGACATGGAGCTACACATACATTCGTATGCATGTCTGGGCATCTAGACCATTGTGAAAGCACTCATTCTCACTTTCCTCAGTGATCACCAACTGGAAATCTCAATGGCAAATTTGGTTACCAGAGCAACAAAATGAATAATGAGAGTTAAATGCAGTTCCCAACATGAAATAAGGGTGGATTAGGTTGTGCTGATATAAACAAGTAAACATTTGCACATAAATGTGAACAAAGAAACAGAAGGGAAAAGAAATACTTCTAGGCAGGGCGTCGAGCGCACGCCTTTAATCCCAGCACTCAGGAGGCAGAGGCAGGCGGATCTCTGTGAGTTCAAGGCCAGCCTGGTCTACATAGTGAGTTCCAGGCCAGTTGGGGCTTCAGGGAGGCCCTGTCTCAAAACAACAACAATAACAACACACACACACACACACACACACACACACACACACACAAAGAAATGCTTCTGGCAGATGTGTCTTAAGGATATATTCAGACATTACGCTTAGAGTTAAATTCTGGTCCACCTTGAATTTGGAGTGAACTAAGTGACTTGTTTTCAAAATCGCAGAAGGAACTAATGTTCAAAAAGGGACAAACCCAGCGGGTAGCTCTGCATGTGAGGGATTCACAGAAATGATGTTCTGCGGCTCTCAGGAACCACTGGTGTGACACTGTTTGAAGGCTTTTCACCTCTGTGGTAGTCTTTGCCAAGTCCCATCCTGCCTGTCCAATGCTGAGACAGTATGAGACAAATTCAAACTGTGGGACATCCTATAAAATACCTTACCAGCACTCCAGAAATTCTTGAACTCATGAAAGGCAAGGTGTTTGGACTAGTGTAGATTGTCAACCTGACAGGATCTGTAATCACCTGGAAAGGGTGCTCAGTCATCAGGCAAGGGTTACCTTAAAAGTGGAGACCCTCCCTAAAAGTGGGCAATGCTTTTCCCTGACTTGGCTCCCGGACTGCATAAAAAGGAGACTTGGAGCTGCGCAGGGCAGTCCTTGTTTCCTGACTGCAGTTGAGATCTGACTGTTTGCTTCAAGTTTCAGCCAACAGGATTTCCCTACCAGAGCGGATGTGCCCTGGAACTGGGGGTCAAAAAAAAAAAAAAAAATGCTTTCTATCTTAATTTGCATTTGTTAAGATATTTTAGCACAGCGACAGGAAAAGTAACAATGCACAACAGAAGACCGAAAATAACACACACCAAAGGGGGCAACAGGCACGTGACAAAGAAAATCCAGCGTTATGTCCTTAACGACATCCTGAAGCAGAAAAATCATATAATTGGGGAAAACACCGAAATCGGAATTGAATTCAGTCCTCAGTTAGTAGTAAGACATCAACACTTCTACCTTAGTTTTATCAAACATACCTAGGCACGGAATAACCACCGTAATTAATTTTATTTTTTAAATTATGTTACTAAATATAGATATGTGACGAAAGGCCAGTATTTATAATGAATCAAATGGCACCATTTTAGCATCTGCAATTATTGTTAACCAGTGTGGGTTGAAAATTCAGGTTGCTGTTAATCGGAAGATGGAGTCTAATTTTCTTTCTACAGTCCTAAGCACTCCACAGTGCTCTTCCCTGTGCTGCGAGTGAGGCGTGCTCCTTCGTGAGGGTTATCTTATGCGTCCCATTTTCTTTTCAGACACAACCTGATGAAATGTGACATGCTTGTCACTTTCTGTTAAAGGTGAGCATCAACCGGTAAATGTAACTGGAATGTTTTCCCATTACTGGGTCCTGACAGGTATTAGTCTAGCACCGCAGCCCTACATGAAAAAAAGCATCAGCATTGAAAGGCAGAGGATGCCTCAATAAAAACAGTTAAAACATGAAAATTCAAAAGAAAGACATATCCTGCACCCTCACGAGATTTCTGGATTCCCATGGTCTGGGTTAGAAGCATTTCTTGATAATTATTTGTTAAGAAAATAATCAGAATATATAAGTGGTTTGAGATGAGGAAAGGATAGCAAGAACAGCCGAACTAATATCTGTATTCCCTTTATGTGAAGGTGTGTTCAGGGACAAGGGACAGAAATGGTTCTGTGTTGTATAATATGTGACCAGATTATTTTATTCTTAGAATGCTTTTCTGATTTTTCTAAGAAGCATTGGATGTTAAGCCATGCTCTTAGTGACGCAGAAAGATGTCTATTTATAATGCCATATGAATTCCACCTTCTATCTCTGTGAAAATGAAGAGGCAGAAAGATGCTCTATATTCCTTCTGTCAATCTCAAAAAGGATTTGAAAAGGTTTCTTATCTAAATGACTATCTATTAGAAAGTCAATGTAAGGCCAGAAATAGCCCAATGCGATTTGATTTAATTTATATATGGCTAACACAATATAGCATGGCTGAAAAAATATATTTTAACAAGTAAGAGCAAAAAGAAAAATCATTTCAAGGAGGAAGAATATTCTAGATTTACCTCTAACTGTCACTGATAAAAAAGGATTAATTAATGAAGCCTGGTCTCAGCAGATAAAGGCTCTGCTGGAACTCTGTTAATTTTCTTGAAAGAGAAAGATAGCCCAGGTCAAATTTACACTTTCACTTGAAATGGATTCCAGCTCTTTTCCTAGTATCAGGGCAAAAAGAAAAGAAGAATGTTAAAGCTAACTTTTTTCTACAATTTTGCATCAATCGTATCCCTAGAAACTTTCCCTAAATTTGTGATATATGTATTTAAACCATAAATCTCATAAGAAACAATCTACAATATTTTCATCTAAGAATCTGAGCCTGTCATATTTCACATGATTTATGATATTTTAAAATACTAAAATAGCATAGTGTTACATTAATCAAGTTATATTTCATACATGTGATGATGGAATATGGTCTCTAAGATTATTTATAATTATTCATTTTGTTTATGAGAAGAAATAGCACAGATTTGCCATTTATTATAAATGCTTTCTCAACACTCTGTCAAACAATCTTCTTTAAATTTTTTGTAATTAGGACAGGAAGAGTAAACAAGTTTATAGCAAAAAAAAAAAATTTTTTTTGTCTTTTTGAGACAGGGTCTCCCTGTAGCTCCAACTGCCTGGAACTCACTCTGTAGACGAGGCTGGCCTCAAAATCACAGAGGATCCACCTGCCTCTGCCTCCCAAGTGCTGGGATTACAGCAAAAATTTTTAAAGGAAAAAAATGGGAGCTGAGTCTCATAGCATAGATAAAATTTCAATTCATAGCTGAAAGGCACAGTGGACTGCAGACAATGGAGAACATCCCAAGCCTAAGTGCCAATGCAATAAACAAGCCAGGAGGCCATGTGTGTAACCAGCTCATGCTCAGAATGTCATGCTTTTGTAAATAAGAATTAGTCTTTGGAGGAAGACAGAGTCTATATAAAATTTTAGGAATAAAAATTAAAGCTACTACAACTTTTCATACCATCTGTCTGTCTCATAGTCTTAATGGTAACTATGTGGCAGGTGGAATACCCATTAAAAATAATGGTTATAGCCAGGCATGGTGGCACACGCCTTTACTCCCATCACTTGGGAGGCAGAGGCAAGTGGATCTCTGTGAGTTCAAGGCCAACCTAGTCTTCATACTGACTTCCAAGCCTGCTGGGGCTACGGGGAGAACCTGTCTCAAAAAGACAAAATAAATAATAATAAAAGTAAATAAAAAAAGAAGATAAAAATAGAACTACCATTCACTGACACATAAAATATATTGCTTTGCAAAGATTCACTAAGAAATAGTCTTACAGATGTTATGAAAATGTCAAAACCCACAGTATTCCATAACAACCTACAATACTATATTTGAGATTTGTAGGGGAGGGAGTTTTACCAATCAATATTGCACAAGTTTCAAATACTTATTACCAAATGAGATTTAAAATAACCTATTACTTATATGTGGCAAAATATGCCAGGTATGATGGTATATTCCTTTGATCCCAGCACTCGGTGGAGGCAAAAACAGATGGATCAGTACAAGATCGAGGACAGCCTGGTCTACATAGTGAGTTCTAGGCCAGCCATGGCTACATAGAGAACTTGTCTCGAAAAACTAAAAACCAGCACACAAAAAAAAGAAAAGGAAAGGAAGGAGGGAGGGAGGGAGGGAAGGAAACAAAGAGCTACTGTATAGTACATGCATTCAGTCTCCCTTTGATCATGATCCCACAAAGGGTGAGTTCCATCATGTGTGGACAGAGCCCTCCAAAAG
>NW_008352126.1:198905-201417 GCF_000622305.1 Nannospalax galili | reverse complement strand
AAAAGAAAAGAAAAGAAAGAAAGAAAGAAAGAAAAGAAAGAAAGAAATTTTAAAGGCAGTTCTTGACTCTTGAAGGATACAATATTTCACCCAGTAGAATGTAGACTTCGACGTTTCCTAAAATTTCCCATGATTAACAAAATTGTTGAGTTCTTACACTGGGCAGACAGTAATGGAGAAAAACGTTGGAGAGAGCATTAGTAAAAAGGATGGGGAGTATGGGAGACGGCGTCGCAAAACTGCAAGAGAGAGAGAGTAAAACAAATCACACACCAGAAGGATCCAGAAGGTAAAGGCTAGCCCCGTTTATAGACTGACTTTATCATGAGGACAAGGATGACTTTGAAAAGGAAAAGAGCTGTGATAATCACGGTGAGGTACGAGGCACAAACCATAATATACCAAGTTTGCAGCATTTTAGAGCAGGGAGACATGCATCACTACATAACAGAAGCACCTTATGTTCGTTAGCAACATGATATGCAGACCCAGAGAACAAAAGAGGAGTGTTTACCCTTGCTGGTCTAGCTCAGTGTAATTGATGGATGGTGCAAAACTGGAAAAAAAATTACGTTTGCTAACAAATTTAACTGGTAAAAAATGTCAAAATAAAACATGGCAAACAATCATGGGGTACACGAAGAAAAACTCTTCTTTTTTCAGACTGGAAAACAAAATGAAAAATGTGCAGGGCTGAGAGAAATCGGATGTGGCAGACAGACCCCCTTTAGATACTGTGATTGCACAGTCTACACTCTGCGGGATTTGGAATATCATCTCAGAGAATAGTACTGGTGGTGGGAAGCTGATTAGACATTTCGGAATGAAACAGGGCGATACTGAGAACAAATCAGACAAGCAAGAGATCACATGCTGGAGGGAGAATTAAGAGAGCTCCCTAATTCTCGGACAGTCACTTTGTGAAGGGACAATTTTGGGCAGTAATAGATGCAGTTTGCCAAATAGAAGCACCAATTCAGTAAAGGAACAATGCATTAAATTGTTCTGTTGCCCCCACAAAACAAATAGCTTAGCGTTTGTGGAGTTTACAGTAATTTTACTTTTACACAGAAAGGTGTCAACAGTTTTTGCAAACACTTTCCACAAGGTTTAGTTTTGCTGAACCATTTTGACATAGTCGTTGTATCCTGGGTACTGTATTGAGAATAATAGATACAAAGTAAATGCCTTTCATTTTCATATTTGGAGATTACATTAAGCAATAAATGGAACTATCCATTCCAAATATTTTCAAGTCACATGATACTTCCTCATTTTTGCCAATATAGAGTATTTTATATGGACCAGCTGAATGAACTCATCTGCTTCCATTTCAGGAATTGTATACATTGTGCCATTAGTGCAGTGTCATGCAGTGCCAACAGAGGCCAGAAAAGGGTATTGGATTCCCTAAAACTGGAGTTATGGAAAGCTGGTAGCTGCCATGTAGGTTCTGGGAACCAAACCTGGATCTTCTCCAAAAGCAGCCAGTGCTTTTAAAAGCCAAAGCCATCTCTCCAGCCTGACTTCCCAAATTCTTTACCAATGGGGTCTATAATCTAGACACACAGACTACAAAAACTAATACAGGAATTTAAAATTCAGAAAAAATTAGAGAAAAGAGTAACCATACCCAGGGGAGAAAATTACTAATTTTTCATATATGATATTAATGACTTAAGATGTGCTGAGGGTTTAAATTATGACACATACTAAACTTAGGAAGTGGCCCTTAGTAGGGAATATTTTACATCACCAGGGACATGACCTTAAGGTACACAGTGGGACCCTTTCTCTTCCTTTCTCCTGGCTGCCATGCTGTGAGAAGCTTTCACCCACTCTGCCCTTCCATGATGCACTGATTGTCCCCAGACACCAGGCTATGGTGCCATGTTGCCATAGACTGAAACCTCCAGAATTGTGAGCTAAAATTAATGCTTTCTGTTTTTACGTTATTATCTTGTGTATTTTGTTCCAGCCCTGGGATGCTTACTGTCACATATATAACAACTTGAACTGAACTAGGCATTGCATATGGAGCACGTGTACACATATATAGTACTCATCTGCAGCTTATAAAGACCGCACATACCCATGTTCATACTATATGCTCTACTAAATCAGAAAACTCAGCAACTGTTTGTGCTGGATAGGTTTAGTGTCAACTTGACACACCTGGGTTGAGGGAGCCTCAACTGGGGAATTTCCTCCATTGGACTGGCCTGTGGCTATGTCTGTGGGGCATTTTCTAGATTGTTGAGTGATGTGGGAGGGCCCAGCCCATTGTGGGTGGTGCCACCCCTGGGCAGGTGGGCCTATGCTGAATAAGAGAACAAGCTGAGCAGGGGCCAGGGGAGCAAGTCAGTAAGCAGCATTCCTCCATGGCCTGTGCTCCAGCTCCTGCCTCCAGGTTCCTGCCCTGAGTTCCTACCTTGGGCTCCCTAATGAACTGTGACCTGAGAGATGTAAACTGAATAAAGCCTTTCCTTCCCAAGTTGGTAGTGGTCAGAAT
>NW_008352126.1:198411-198759 GCF_000622305.1 Nannospalax galili | reverse complement strand
CACCCTGGACCCACCATAAAGATTTGTCAAAAAAACACAACTTTTTAATCAATTGATTGAAAAAAAAAAAAGGAAATGGAGCTTTACTGGTTGAGTTTAGTAAGACATGGGAGTTGCGAAGCATGACCTGTGACACTGAGTGATGCAGTAATCAGTGCGGCCCAACTTCATGTTAATCTGTTTTCGCATCCCAAATACAATGTACTACGTCACTCAGTGTTTCAAAGTGTGGTGTGTAAAGAGATAAATGGATGAATAAAGAAAGAAGTGGATGAAAACTTTCATGAAATAGGCATGTAAAATTTCCTTTGGGGAATCACACATGGGGAGAAGGAAGAGCATTGAAGA
>NW_008352126.1:186769-197863 GCF_000622305.1 Nannospalax galili | reverse complement strand
CCTTTTCCTCTCCAGGTTGGCTTGGTCAGGATTTTTTCTTTCTCGGTGTTCACTTTTAATATTTACACATTGTATATTTTAAATTATTTATACTAATCACATAACTTTTACAGCTGGAAAACTTTTATTAAATAAAGCTTTAAAATTATGAAGAAATAAAGGATGTGTATATTTCAGAAGCCAAACTTTGAAGGACCATTTAAGAAATTCTAATCCTATCATTTATTAGAATTTCTTAAACGGTCAGGGATTTTATCACAGCAATTGAAGGCAAATTAGGAGAATGTGGTTTTAGAAATTAATTCAATTTTCCTCTTTCATAAAACCTGAAAGTAAGTTTTCTGTTAGCTAGTAAGAACCAGCTCCTGCGATTCTCAATCATCCCTTCTTGGGGCTTGGCCCCTTCCTGTTGAGACTGCCAGAGAGCATGTGATTGTCTGGGTCAGTTAGCCAGATCCCACCAGGCCAGGTCACCAGTCCCCTGCTTAGAGAGCAGCCCTACTTCCATGGTTCTAGGACTCATACCTTCTCAGCTCACCTAGTTGATTTTCATCACTCTGACATCTCCCTCATCCTGCTGGGAAGCTCCTGACTTACCAGCCAGAAACCATCCAGCCCCTCCAATAAAAAACCAAAGGGGAGAACCTGAAACACAGACTAATTAACTACTAATACCTGATCAGAAAGCAACCAAGTTACATCAACAATACAAAGAGAATCAATCTTCGCCTCAACAAAGGAAGGCTTGAAATCCATATCAGACAAACAATAAAAAAAATCCATATGCTCAGATATTAATAAAAAAAACAGAAATACTTTGAAAAAAATACAAGAAAAAAACTGCCCACCAAATATACCACCAGTCCTACCTATATTACAATGATAACTACAAGCACAAGGTAGTCCAACTTCTAAATGATCAGAGGCACTAACCCAGAATACGGTACCCAGGAAAAGTCTCTATCATTGTCAAAGGGGAAAGAAAAATCTTCCACAAAACCAAGAGGCTGAAAGAATTCATGTCCACCAAAACAACGCTAAAGAGAATACTCAAAACTACAAAAGACTGAAGAAAGGAATTACATACCCGAGAAGCTACAGAAAATAAACAAATGAAGGTTTAATTATGGAAACACAAAACAGGACCAAGAACACAAGCAGAAAGAAGAAATAACAGTAACCAAATAACAACTTTCAATAATAACTTTAAATATCAATGTCCTCAATACCTGAATCAAAAGACATAGACTAGTTGAATGGATTAAGAAACAAAGTTCATTATTTTTGGTTTACAAGAAACTCATCTCACCTTCAAGGACAAGGGACTAACTTAGGGTGAAAGGCTGGGAAAAAAAATATTCCAAGCAAATTTCACTAAGAAACAAATAGGCATTGTAATGCTAATATCTGACAAAGTAGACTTCAAATCAAAATTAATCAGAAGAGATAAAGAAGACAACTTCATTCTGATCAAGGGAACAATTGACCAAGAACACATTAAAATCATGAACATATATGCACCAAACTCTGGTGTACCCAATTCCATAAAAAGAGTACTACAGGATTTCAATACACAGATTAACCCAAACTCAGTAATAGTCGTGACTCCAACACCCTGCTATCTCCAAGAGACAGGACAACTGAACAAAGAATAAACAGATAAAATATATGAATTAAATGACATCATACATCAAATAGACCTAATAGACATCTATAGAATCTTCTACAGAATACTCTACCCAAGCACCAATGAATATACATTCTACTCAGCAGCCCATGCAAGTTTCTCTAAAATTGACCACATACTGGGGCAAAAAACAATACAAAGAATCAATGACTCTAAGATACTTAGAAAAAAATAAACAAGATAGACAGGCTCTTAGCCAAGTTAACCAAAAGAAAGAATGAAGAAATAAAAATAAAATATCACAACAGACAACAAAAAGATCCAGAACATTACAAGGGAATACTTTAAAAACCTATACTCAGAAAAAAAATCCCTATACACCAATTAAAATAAAATATCTAAAAGAAATGGACACATTTGCAAATTCATGGAAACCACCAAAGTTAAACCAAGAAGACACCAACAGCTTAAACAGACTATAGCAAGGAAATCAAAACAGTAATACAAGGCTTCCATATGGAAAAAGGCCAAATGGATTCACAACAGAATTTTACCAACCCTTCAAAGAAGATCTATAACTAATACTACTTAAATTAATCAAAAAGATAGAAACCCAGAGAGAGCTCCCAAATTCCTCCTTTGGAAGCCACTATGACTCTAATACTAAAACCAGGAAAAATACAGCAAAAATGAAAACTATAGACCCATATCCCTAATGAGTATAAATGCAAAAATTCTCAACAGAATACTTGCAAATCATATACAAATGTACATCAAAAAATTATCTATTATGATTAAGTAGGCTTTATTTGAGAGATTCAGAGATGGGTCAATGTATGTAAGTCAATAAATGTAATAAATCATATAAATGAACTTAAAGACAAAAGTCAGTGGCTCATCTTAATAGACATAGAAAAAGCCTTGGACAAAATCAAACATGTTTTCATTATTAAAGTCATAGAGAAAATTGGACAAGACGGAACATACCTCAACATAATTAAATCGAAACTATGCACAAAAAAACCACAGCCAGCATCCTCTCCATTTAAAAGGAAAAAACAAAAAAAACAGCAAACTTAAAACATTCCCATTAAAATCAGGAACCAGAGAAGACATGCTGGTATTCCCACTCCTTTTTAAATATGGTGCTTCAAACTCTAGCTACAGCAATAAGACAAGGGGGACACAATTAAAGGGGTACTAATTGGAAAAGAAGAGATCAAATTATCACTACTTGAAGATAATATTATTCATAAGCAAGCCCTAAAATCCACCAGGAAAGTTCTGGAAATGGCCAATGCTTTCAGTAAAGTGACAGGATGTGATATAAATCTATGAAAATCAGTACTCTTTCTATGCACAAATAACATGCGGTTAGAGAAAGAGTTCAGGGAAACATTCCCATTCACAAAACCTCAAAAAAAAAAAAAAAAAGAAATATCTAGGGATAAACCTAACCAAAGACATTAAATACCTCTTCAAAGAAGACTT
Source organism: Nannospalax galili (assembly GCF_000622305.1). Classification (NCBI taxonomy): domain Eukaryota; kingdom Metazoa; phylum Chordata; class Mammalia; order Rodentia; family Spalacidae; genus Nannospalax; species Nannospalax galili. Next base: position 194,745 of record NW_008352126.1, on the reverse strand, counting down.
AAAATCTTTGAAGAAAGAGATAGAGGGAGACAAGTATAGATGAAAATACTTCCCATGTTCACGGATTGGTAGAATTAATATTGCAAAAAACAATTTACAGGTTCAATGAAATCCTAATCAAAATCTCTGTGACATTCTTCACAGTAATGTAGTAATGTGAGAGTCCATCCTAAAATACATATGGAATCACAAAGGATACTGGATAGTCTAAACAATCCTGAGATCAAACAGCAATGCTGGAAAGATTACCATAGAAGACCTCCAACTACACTGCAGACCTATAGTCATGAAAACAACATGATATTGCCAGAAAAATAAACTTGTGTATCAATGGAACAAAATAGAAGACCCAAACAAGAGTGTACAACTATCACCACCTGAAATTTGACAAGGGTACTAAGAACACACACTGGAGGAAAGACAGCATCTTCAACAAACAGTGCTGCCAAAATTAGAGCTCCACATGTATAAAAATGAAATAGGACCCATATCTATCATCCTGCACAAAATTCAACTCCAAATGGACCAAATACCTAAATGTAAAGTCTGAAATGCCGAAATTTTTAGAAGCCTCCAATAGGCAGTATTCCACAAGATATAACTGCAGAAAAATTGGACATCAGTCACACAGGAACTAAGGTTAACAACAGACAAGCGGGACTTCAATAAACTCTAAAGCTTCCGCACAGCAGAAGAAAAACCAAGTGAAGAGGAAGTGGTGGAAAATCTTCACCAGCTGCACATCTGACAGACCATTAATTTGTAGAACACATGAAGAACTGAAAACCCAGAGAAGCATAAAGCGAATGACCCATGAATGGGCCATGGGTCTTTACCGAGTGCTCTCAAGAGAAGAAATAAAGATGGCCAGGAAACACCTTAAAGAGTGTTGATCATCTTAATGTTAGGGAAATTCCAGTCAAAACTACTTTTGGATTTCATCTACCCCGAGTCAGAATGGCCAAGATCAAGAGAACAAATGCCACCAAACACTGGCATGGATGCAGGGAAAGGGTACCCTCGTTCACTGTTGTTGGATTGCACACTGGTGTAACCACTATGGAAATCATCATGGAGAACTCTTCAAAAAACTAAAAATGAATCGACCATATAATCTGGTTATACTGCTCCTTCGCATATACCCAAAGGACTCATGTACTGCAGAAATACTTGCACAGCCATGTTTGTTGCTGCTCTTTTACAACAGCTTTAAAAATGGAAACAACCTCAATGTCCTTCAACTGACGAATGGGTAATGAAAATGTGCATTTCCACAATGAAATTCTGCTCAGCAGTAAAGAACAATGAAATCATGAAAATGTCAGGTAAATAGATGGAACTACAAACCCAAATCCTTAGATGTGAGTATATATATATATATATATATATCCTGATTTAATCCCAGGAGCCAAAAAGATGATAAGGAACCATGAAGGTTAGGGTAAATAGGAGCTGAACAGATAGTAGGAGGCTGGTGTTATCAAGGGGAACATGGGGAAAAATGGGTACTTTACCTGTGGAATGATTGGGGGTTGTTACACAGGGGAGGTGAGAGGAGGTTAAATAACAATTAGATGGTATGAAAAAAAGAGGGGGACATATATTAGTTCAATTTTTTCTAAAAACGATATGCATACAGTAGACATAAAAGTACATATATAGTAGCCAGGCATGGTGGTGCACACCTGTAGTCCCAGCAATTGGGAGGCAGAGGCAGATGGGCGTCTGTGAGTTCAAGTCCAGCCTGCTCTACACAGTGAGTTCCAGGCCAGCTTGGGATACAGGGAGACCCTGTCTCAGAAAGACCAAAGGAAAAACAAGTGCATGTTTATACCTGAAGGTGATATAACAGAAAAGCAGTGCCAGGCAGGAAAAACCTCCCTTTGAGTTACTGAACAGAGCAGTCCAAGAGAATCCCACAATATCACAGGCTATTGACACAGCCCTTGATTGTCTCCCAGAACTTGAAAATAATATTGCATTGCTGAAGACAACATACTTCAGACAGGACTTGGAAAAATCAAGCTGGACCTGACCTGGAAGCTCACCCCCGAAGACCTGCTCTCATGGTATCGGAGGACACTATGCAGGCTGCCAAGGGAGAACACCAATCAGTGGTCCTACCCAGTTATGAAACCTAATCAGCAAATGACTGGCCCAGCAAATCTCAGCTACTAGTACAGTAGTGTCATTTCTTATTTGAGTGCATTCAAGAGCTGTCCAGTTGGAATCAAGGCCCTATCAGTGGGAGGGACCTTATGTGTGATACTTAAATTTAGCCAAATACACATGATTGGAGAGGTCCTAGATCCAAGATTAAAACCTACTTTTGCCATATCCCTAGACCGACAGATTTTCTTCCTGTATTCTAAGTATGCATCCTCGTATTTACAGAGAAGTGCCCCTCTCAACACTCATCAAAGAAACGTCTGTGCAATACATGGAGATAAACACAGAGATCAACAATTGGTCAAACACAGTGAGTAAGTATGTGTGAGATGCTTAACCCTAAGTGACACATCTTCACTTCATCCTCTCCATATAAGATGAATGCATCTGTCAATTCTCACCAGAGAAGTTTCCTTAGCAGCAGATGAATATTAGCACAGAAACCCACAATTAGCCAATGTGCAGAGAACAAGAGGTTGCAGAGTGCTCATCCTTGAATGCATGTCTATTTCAACTTGCTACCCAAGGCTCAGGGATCACTGTGGGGTAAAGGAGAGGAACGATCGTAAGAGCAGAGGTGGTGGTCATCAACAAGGACACAGTTTCCCACACAGCAGGTCAGTTACACATATGAACTCAGAACGGCAATGGTGAGAACACACACAAGTCCCGTGCAAACCAGACAATCCCAGCATAGGCATGGGGAAGTGAGTAAGAAATCCCAACCCAACCTAAAGAACTTTTGGTAGCTCATGGCTGCTGGCGGGGGGGAGACTGTCTCTTACAAAGATGTGACTTTTGAGTACATTTAATTTTTCAAGGGGAGATAAGGGGAAGTACGATAGAGGAGGGGATCTGAATGCCATCGTTTATAACCTATGAAGTTTGCAAATAGTCAATACAATTTAAAAAATAACTAAAAGGAGGGGCTGGAGAAACGGCTCAGCAGTTAAGAGCACTGGCTGCTCTTGCACCGAACACAGGGTTCAGTTCTCAGCACTCACATGGTGGCCCACAATTGTCTGTAATTCCAGTTCAAGGCAATCTGACACCCTCTCTTTTCCTCCATAACATGGGTGAGCTTATATACACGCAGATAAGACATCCATACACATAAATGAAAATTAATAAAATTAGAAAGAAAAACTAAAATTAAGTTTTTTTTTTAATAAGACCCCATTTGTATGGGGTTCATCGTGAGTTACAGGAATGTGAGTCATCACATATATTAATTTTATTTCTATTGTAAGAAATTACTATAAGTTTATCAGTTAACACAAATTTGTTATCTCACAATTGCGATAGAGCAAAATATTGGCACCCATATCACATGAAAATCTGGTGTCACAGGTTTGCATCATTTTATTGGTTTCTCTTGGAACTAAAAAAAAAAATACTCCCAAGCTCATTTGTTCTATTGGCCAAATTAATTTCCTTACTATGGTTTGAATGAGGATGTCATTTCTCTACTGCTGTCAAACAAGCTCTGTCTTTATCTCCTTATCACAATTTCCATGATCCGATGATGGGTTCTGCACAGAGCCAGTAGTACAAACGTTGTGGTTTAACTATCCCACACAAGCACCTGCATTTGAATGCTTGGTTTCTAGCTAATGGTGCTATATTGGAAGGTTTTGGAACCTTTAGAAAGAGGACCTTCACTGGAAGAAGGAAGATTTTATAGCCCAGACCTTCTTCCTGTCCTCTCTGCTTCCTGTTACACCAGTATGTGAGGAATCTTAGCTACTCCAGGATGGGTTGTGTGAAAACAGTGAGAGAAAACCAAACGTTTTCCCCTTCATGGCTTGTTGACAGGTGTCTGGTCACAGTGATGAAAAGAGCAAATATTGTAGCCTATTAAAGCCTCTCACTCTGAGAATCTCCACATTTTCTTGTGAATCTTTCTCCTCATTGTGTCTGGCTTCCCTGGCTGTCTCTTCTCTTTTCCTTGGCTGCTTTTCTAGGCTCATGTTCTTCCACTGGGCTAACTGACTGTCTGAGAAAATACATTTAAGACCAGCAGAGTGTTAAATTATACGTACAGAATCCTCGCAGCAGAGCATGATTCGATGTATGTGTTTGATGGAATAAAGACAATAGAGAGTGCTTGGTGAGGAAATTTTTTGAATTCTGTCTTATAGACACTTTTAAAAAGTATTAATTTCCAAAGTTTCTCCCACAGAGTCTATGAAGAGAGTTCAAGACACTGTTGTACCTTTTTAATAAACTTTAAGGATAATTGTTTTCAAAACAAAACTTGAGAAAAGATTCTCTAAGGTCTATTATGAACCTCATTATAACACATAGAAAAGGTTGTAATCATTGTATTTTACTGGAGTTAAATAACCTAGATATTTAAAGAGCAGGAGGTACTTATTATAGTCCAAATTCTTTAAAATTAAATTTAGAACAGATATGTGAAAAAAATGCAGGATGGCAGTCCATCCTCAACACTTTGACAACAAAGTAGAAGAAATGGATAGGATGTAGGTTGAAAAATATCCTATTTTTTAGGATACATGAGAATTGAACTTGTGGGAAAAGAATTTGTTAGTGAGAACATTAAAATGCAAAATGGGAATGAATGAAGAAACACATTATGAGCAGTTCGATGAGGTGGACAGTTATAAGCTTTACTTTTGAAGTAAAAGAGAGGTATGTTTGTAAAGAAAAAGGGGATGCATAAGACAGATAAGTTCTAATATGAAATGGCTCCCATTTCCTCTTTTAATAAGAGAATATTTCTTACATTTTTTAGGGATTAGAGCTTGAGTACTGTGAAATGATTCTAGGAAAGAAGTCAAGTGTATGGGGGAGATGAAAGCAATTGGAATGAGCAAAATATTAAAAGAAAATAAACCTTCAATGCTGCCTAATAGACGAAGTTTATCTTTAATAATAAGAAAAATGTAACATTTGTATTTTAGCATTTTTCTTTTGTGGTTATATAGTTCAAGTGACAAAACTGCTTAAAAATCACATGTGTGGACATGATTCTTGAAATGGAAATGTGGATAATAATTAAAAGGATAACAGCTCACCTGAGATATGACACTTGTACTTAATCTCCAAATTTATCAATTGTGTTAAGTAATTTTAGGCAAATCTTTTCCCCTTTTTCTGACTCGACTTTCTTACTGGCCAAGAGAAGATACTATTAACCTCATGTCAGCTACAAGGAAACTTCATGAAAATATGTGAAAACTGTAATATGTTTTTTGAAACTGAAAGAAGAATTGTGTCCTACAAATTCATTGGTAGCTTTGAAGTAAATCAGAAAATAAAAGGTATCAATCATGCACTACAAATTTTTCTACATCATCAAAGAAAGTTTTACTTCTGAATCTAGATGAAAATCTTTAAATACATTTTATAAAGTTATTCCTGAACTTTCCTTCTAACAATATGGAAAATTAAGTTTTTTTCAAATGGCTCTACTTAACCAAACATGAAGAAATATAAAAGCAATTCATCTAAGGCCCAAGAACAGTTCACAGCTGGCTGCACTCAAAGGAACATTTTGAATTTTAGAAAAGTAAAGACATAATTTGCTTCACTAAAAAGGAAAAGGACAATTTAAATGTTAAGAATAGAGTAAATCTACAATCCTGACAAAAACAAACAACAAAAAAAATAGACTTTCCACTGTCATTAAGTTTACTCATTCAACCAAGAATATATTATTCATGAACCTTAGAAAACTTAAACAGAAAGAACAGTTAGCTAGCTGCATTTTTTATTCTAAAATGAAGGTGCATATGTGTATAAGTTTTTAAATGGAAAAAATTGAACATAAAACATCTAAGTAAAATTTCTTCTACTGACTCTACATTTACTGAAAATTACAGATTCCATTAGTCTATCTTGAAAGTCTTTTATGTCTGTTTAGTTTTCTAGAACTCTGTAATTCCTGTAATCTGGTTATTTATCAATCAGAAACATTAAAATTACATACTATCCAACAACTCAGTGACTGAATTCATGTATGTGATCAAGTATAGATGTTTAGAACAAATATCTCTGGTTTCACAAAATGAAGTGTTTTATCTCAGATACGCTGTGTCCGCAAATATCCACCGTTCCTCATTTACCTTTGTGGAGGGCTGCTCATAAACTTTGATAATGATTACACATTTTTTCCCCTGATCTTATTTCCATAAAGCCTTCCTGAAAGAACAAATACTGTAAGCTTCATATATTGCAGATAAGATAGGCAATTCTTCTGCACCAAGTATCATTGATGCCCAGACAGGAACCAAACGATAAATATGGTAGGGAGTTCAGTCATGATTTAACACATCAAAAAAATTTCAACAATGGAAAGATTGAATTTAAATATATCCAAAGACAACTTGAAGTTGGAGAAGATATCATTGTTTCCAAGGAATTTTCATAATATATGTTATCATTTTTAAATGTAATAAGCATAAATATTACCACTCAAATAGTCCTCCTCATGATTTTTTTTGGGGGGGGCGGGCGAGTGTTGTAGAGGCAAGGTATATAGTCCATGCTGACCTGAGACTCAGTGTGATTCTCTCCTGCCTCAGACTCCACAGTGAGGGATCACATCGGTTTACCTTCTCACAACTACTGAGCAAATAGCAATATGGACAAATAAACAATTTCACACAGATTAAACGCAGGGTCAAGATACAGCCATTGAGACAATACCACAAACCTTACTATTATTTCCTGGCTAAGTAATTTTGAGCCATTTGTAATGTATCTCCTAGGTTTTAATCTTTGAAATCAGTTAAGATAGATAAGGTTTAGCATTCTTTACACATTTAAATTCGAACAACTTAAATTTAGGCTCCTATTGATAATAACCAATAAAATTTTTTAAATTCTATAACTCTATTACTTTTTAGCTTTGAAATTAATTCATTGGAATCCCGTGTTTCTTAGTTGTGAATTTGTATATCCTCTTACTTAGTCGCCAGAGTTTTGTTTCAAAAATCTCTCTCTCTCTCTCTCTCTCTCTCTCTCTCTCTCTCTCTCTCTCTTGACGATGTCTCCTGTAGCCCAGAATGGTTTACAACTCACGATGTAGCCAAGGTAGGATGGGGAAGTTTGGCTCTGTGACCTAAAGCCCTGTAATCCTTAAACAGAGCTCTGAAGGCCTTTTGGTAGGCATGCAGAAAACTAGAGTATTGGTACATAAGTAAGTAGTAAACACTGTGCTCCTTAGGTTTCAGGGTGGGGAAGAGCCATTTGTTTTTGTTTTCAGAAAAAAAAGTCTGGCTTCATTTTCCTTGTTTCCTGATGATGTTAGTGAAACTGAACTAAAAGGCAATGGACTAAATGGTTTGGCGGAGTGATTTTTAAATCATGGTATAGCTACGGCTCACTGCGTTTGTCAAGATTGATAAAAGAATTTAAGGCAGGAAGATATGAAAAATGTGAGGTTTTCATTGATGATGAAAGGGGTGTGAACAGATAGATTAAAATTACAGTTAGAGCCCTGACCAAAGTAGCCGCAATTTTCTGTAGTATAATTACTATTGGATTATGTTCATTGTACATAGTATGGGATTCGTACAGATATTTTCATACAAGTATGCCATGTACTTTGACCGTGTGTCCCTCTCCTCCTCATATTCCCATTACTTCCCCAAACTGTGTCTATTCTTCTTCACTACAAAGAGGTGAGCACAGGAACAGCCAAGGGACCTTCTAGGAGCAGTTAGGCTACCCAGGGCAACTCACCTTAGAAAAGTATTTCTGCCCCTTCCCAAAAGGGCAAGACCCAACACCTCTCCTCCTGTGAATAATTTGGTATCAGGCTCTTCCTGGTAGAAGGA
>NW_008352126.1:168759-186339 GCF_000622305.1 Nannospalax galili | reverse complement strand
TCTCTGTCTCTCTCTCTCTCTCTCTCTCTCTCTCTCTCTATATATATATATATATATATATATATTCTGTGTTCACTCCTCTATGTACAAAACAAAATTGTTATGTATTTGTCTATGGAATAGCATTCATGCCTAGGAATAGGCAAGATTTTAACATTAAACTAAGTTCATTTGATAAGGTAAAATACAAATGCTCACTGATTTACATTTTAAATTATCCATGTTTTTCATTATAATTTTAAAGCAAATAATCATAAACTATGTTAAAAACCATAGATACTACTGCGTTTCACCTTTTAATCTCCCCTGAGGGAACGTTAGAATACCTGGTTTTGTTATATTTATAAATATGATCTGTGAACTTGAGACTGTGGAAAAAAAGAAGTTACTTCCAAAAATATTATGTAAAAGGAGAAGCAAATTAAGTAATAAAGAATACATCTGAGGGTGGGAAAAATTAGTATTTTATAAATGGAAATATATGAACATTTTTCCCTTCAGTTTTTTGTTTGAATTAAAAGTTTTAAGTGACATACAAACATAAAGTTGTACATATTACTGGGTCAGCATGACATTTAAATGTGCATGAGTACATTGTTTGGTGTTTGACTCACATTAATCACATCAACCTCGGAAACATTTACCATTTCCTTATAGTTAGGACATTCAAATTCTTCTCCTGAGCTTTGAGAACTGTATAGTATATTACCGGTCTTGATAGTCACCCTATTAGGCAATACATACCAGAACTTTTTAACACTAACTGTGACTTCCTGCCTGAAATGACTAATCTTGGTTGTCAACTTGACACACCTGAAAAATATGAAACTCATGTGAGGGATTTCCTCCAACAGATTGCCCTGTGGACATGTCCATGGAGTATTATCTTGATGGCTAATTGATTTTCGAGGGCTGGGAGCACTGTAAGCAGAGCTACCCCTAGGGCAGGTGGGCTGTGTAACAGAAGTAGCCAAGCAAACCAAGGAAAGCAGGCCACAAGCAGCGTTCTTCTGATGTACCTGTCTCGGCTGTCTTTCCTGCCCTGACCTTCACTGATGACAGTCTGTAAAGTATAAGTTGAAATGAACCTTTTCCTTGCTGAGTAGATCTTGGGTAGTGTTTTGTTTTAGCAATGGAAGCCAAACTATAACTACTCATTGGTCAAGATTCCCCTCCTTCATCCTCTAACCCTACTCTCCTGGCCTCTGGCAACAGCTGTTCTGTTCTCTCCTCTACCACACATCATTTATATTCCACATAGAGTGGCATCATGACGTTGTTGGATATTTTATTGGCCAAAATAAACCCTCACACAGTCATTAAGTTACAGATTCACTGAATCGCCAAACATGGGCAGAATTAAAAAAACAATTTTTTTAAATGGCTCCTAATTAGCGAGACACTAAATAATCTTACGGCCAATAAAACTTCAGAAAGGATATTTAAATATTTTCCCCTTGCATAAAGTAGATTTTAAATGTTACTGTATTTCCAAGTTAAATTTGTGAAAACTACTCTCTCTATATATCTTTGTACACAAAGTAGCATAACACTCTGGACAGTATGGTTTAAATGACAGCCTTAGAATACTTCTTTGATTATGCTTTACAATTCCACATTGTGGTGACATGTGTGTTTCCCTTTAACATTTTCATAGTGCCTCCAGTGAAAGTATGAAGTAAAATTTCTGTAGAATGTCATGACTTTCAACTTCTCAAACTGTATCTGGGGACTTCTTTGAAAATACAATGATAGGCCAGGCGTCAGGCTTTGGGCAATTTATCTTTATCTTTTTTATTATTAGGAGAGCAGAAAATGATTCATCTGTGAAGCTTCAATTACAGATTCAAGATCTGAAAATGTAAAATTCTGTTTGAAAACCAAAAATGTACATAGCTCTCATGGCTAGCTGATGAGACTCGTGTGTTCAGGATGATGGGGCTTGTCTGTATATCGCAGATGGATACCATGTTGAAGAGGAGAACCAGGAACTCGATGAGCAGAACAGCAGATTGTATTGTTTAAGGTAGGTAAATCATGAACAAGCTTGAGTGCATCTGAACACACAATGATCTGTATTTCAATAATGAAACAAAAGTATTACAGAATCTTTTCCTAGTACAGGATACAAAGGCTATTTTGGCTTCTTAACAAGCCTGTGATTCTGTTGAAAAAGTTAGTAAGTTTTTAGACTCTGCCAATCGATATCTTTAAAGCAGTTGAGAACTTAGGTATGGCAAACATGCTTTATACGATTGATTTTTACAGCAGAAATCTATATATCAAGCAGGTTCATTGGAAGTAAATGATAAACTGACTATCACTTCCGAAAGGGAGCCCTCAGATGGTGGACTATCAGCCAAGGTAATGCACATTATAAAAGACAGCTGAGGTGGAGAGCTACGGACAGATAATCAATTTTTCTGTTGGTGCACAGTGACTCATGTGTTCCTTATAAATATGTTGCCAAATAAGCAATAAATATTTGTTAGTCAGTGATTTCTTTTTGGCCCATAGCAGAATTGCAAGAATCATCAATAATTATCTTTTTAAAAGCATGGAAACCTAACAAGTAGGACAACTATTTCTTCTATCAGAATTTTGAATAAAAGCATGCTTTTATAAGTCATAATATGTTTCATTCCTGTATGAGATGAATTTAAATTTCTGACTTAATTCAAAACCAATATTTTATATTTCATTCTTAGATGAAATCCAAAACTTCCACAAAGCATCATTATCTATTCAGCATGTTTAAAATGTGTTTTCTCACTAAAGACAAAATCAGTCTTTATGATCAGAAAGATGAACCCTAAGGTACATCATAATACGTTCCAGGAAGCCATGCAGTTCTGGGCTGTCTCTAAATAATGAATGGCAGATTGATAAATCTGCATGGACAAAGAAACCAGACATCAAACTCAGAGCAGAGATGTTTCCTTTTGTAATTTACTATTTAAATGTGGAAGTTAGAAAATAAGTCAGCGTGTGAGAAATACAGATGTGATTCTTGCAGTGAGTACATATTGTCTTCTCGAGCTAACACCCAGCTTTCTCCACATAATGTTCATGAGCTGAAGAAGTTCCTAAGGACTCTGACTTCTTGGTAAGTCAACGGTATGAAAATGTTCTCTATCATGTCATGGTCAATATTTGAAAACTGCTGTGGCTTCTGAATTCTATATGTTGATATATTTTCATTTAGGAGGAGAATATTATACAAATTTTTATCACTAACTTTATTCGACAGTGATCAAAAGGTACACAATGAAGCTAATTGAAGCAGATAAATATATATTTCAATTAAATAACCTTTGGGTAAATTTTCAACTTAATTTGTGTGAGGCCAACAGTTCTAGATAGCAATATCAGTATGTAAAATTCACGTAATGTTAATTCTTCAAATTTAATTCATAATTAGAACAGAAAGTAGCTGCTTTGCAGTTATTCTGGATTCAGGAGATAAAAGTGCTGCTATGTTTTTCAGGATACAATTTTACTTTTCAATTTTCAATGGTCAACAAACCCACCTTATGAAAAGATTTTGGGGTGTTCAGGTTTGATTTTTTTTAATTTTATTTATTATTTTTATTTTACGTGTATGAGTGTATGGCCTGCATGTATGTAAGTGCACCGTTACACCTGTAGAGGTGCAGAGAGAATTTCAGATCCCCTGGAACTGGGGTTATAGATGGTTATTAGCCACCATGTGGGTGTTGGGAATCAAATCCAGTCCTCTGCAAAAATACCCAGTGCTCCTAACCGCTAAGCCATCACTCCAACCGCCTCAAGACTGAGTCTTACGAAACACTCTAAGTTACAATTTATTGATGAAATGAAATGTGGCCATATTTTTTCCAAATATACACGTCATGAATTTTTTGCTTTGATTCCTATCAACTTAATAACTACAAGTGCTGCTAGGAAAGTTAGTCATTATGTTCCTTCAACTCAAAGACTATAAAATAAATTTATTTCACAGAACTGAGGAAAAGTAAACAGATCATTCAGGTTAATAAAAATGATGTTTATCAACGGCAGAAATCTCCCTTGTTATATAATCCTGACTTCATTGGTTTTAGGGCTCAAGCAACATGGAAAAAAAAAACCCACAGCAAGTTGAAGGGTTTAATCATGTTGGAATTTAATGTGTGTCTTCTCTCACCCCATCACTTCTTTTCCCACGCTTCTATTGGATTCCGTCTGATTTATTTATCACTCCGCCTTAAAATCTGCAGGTAGGCCTCAGCCAGTGATGAGAAATAAAATGGACTGGATTTGTTTTTCTTCTTCAGAAGTACAATCGTCCTTACCAAGATTCCTGACTGTCCTTTTTCCTAGACTAGAAAATAAATCATATATTGCAAAAGTCCTATATTTTTCTTGAGTGAAAAGAAGCAAACAAGTATTTTAATCTAAAGGCCATGGTAACATAATCAACTTTTGTTGTGGGGTATTTGCAAAAACAGGTTATATAGTCATCTGCTAAAACCTTGGTGTGGTGTTGAATGCTTTATACTCTCTAAAAATGTGAAGTGATATATGTAAAAAAAAAATTCAAGAACTCAGTGACAAAGTTATCCTTGACTCTTAAGACTGTAAGGCTAATGCACATGAAAAAAAGAAAAACTTGAAATATAGCATGCAAAGATACATAATTTCCAAAACAAATAAATTCTTAAGTTGTCCTTCATGACACACAATAGTTGCTGTCGCTCATCAATTGCCTGAATGTACAAGCAGCATATTGTCACATACTCAGGATTTTGCACTCCTGAAGCAAGCCAACTGCTAGTTTAAATTACTTGACATTGCACTCAGTGGACCCTGTGTCCCGAATAAACAGCTGGCATATGATAAATTGTATACAAAAGGGAAAAAAAAAGCTCATGTATAGACGGCTAAATCTTACACATGCAATTCCCTGTGCTCTCAAGTACAATGAAGCACCTCCTTCCAGTGGGTGATATAGTATGGTAAACCCCTCACCTCTACTACATCTGTTTCCAGTCGACAATGAGCCGAAACAGCACTTCAGAATGGGGGAAAAATGCCTGCCTTCTGCAGCAGGGCCGACATAAATCTTAATGACCTGATAGTTTTTACCACCTACTTTTAACAACCTCGTTTAGTATTCTCCAGCAGGGTCTTGAAATGAGCCAAGAGTAAAGTGAAATCTGCTTAAATCAGACCTGGGGCTTAATAACAGGGTTTTATTCCCGCCTCCAGGTTCTCTTCTTCTTCTCTGTCTTCCTAATTATGGTTATCAGTGCGCACTTTTTTTTCTTGAAGGAAATATTGACATTCTGGAGTGAGATATTGAAATACTGCATTTGTTTGATTGATGATTCTGCAAGCAGTTAAAGTTCACAGAACTAAACACTGCAGAGCTTTGTTGACGAGACCCAAAATTAGGAACACATGAGGAAGAGTGAAACAGGGCTTGTTAATTAACTGGTAGAATCTTCTCTACACTCTCTTCATGAAAACCAAGTTGTTTGAAATAATTCTTAATATCTGGCACTGACTCAAGTTCTGAGATACCTAACAAAAGCAAGCACATTTCACTCGCACATTACATGGCTTTTTTTAGATGCTTCTTAATCTGATCTGAATTCATTCTGCATGAGCAGTCTTTCAGGAAGCAACTTCTGCCTTTTCGGCCTGTTTAATGAAGGAAATATGATGAGGTAATATTAAAAGAGATACTGAATTTATTGGTTTTGAGGAAAATATGTATATTCTTTACACAATACATATATATTTGTTTTATTTTATGTGAATGAGTGTTTTACCTGCCTGTATGCAAGTATACAATGTGTGTGCAAAGCCCAGGGAGCTCAGGAGATTATGCTCAATTCCCTGGAACTGGAGTTATGGACTGTTGTTAGTCACCATGTGAATACTAGTAACAGAACCCAGGTTCTCTGCAGGAGCAGGCAGTGCTCTAAAACACTGAGTCGTCTCTCCAGCCCCTACCTAATACTCTTTAACATTGTTATGATATTTTTATATTACCACAATTTTAATGGAAAAATTCATAAAAAAAAAAAAAACTACGGATCTGAAACTTATCATGTAAAATAGTTCTCACAACTTCACATGACCCCGGCATTTACATTTTGTAAAGATTTCTCACCATACTGATGTTCAAATGTTCCATGGTATGGTAACAGCCTGTAACATCATAATTCATATCACCTAAAGAAATCAGAGTCTGGAGAGATGGCTCTGTGGTCAAGAGCACGGGCTGCTTTGGGAGAGGGCCCCCGATTAAGTTCCTAGCACCCACAAGTGGCTAAGAACTGTTCATAACTCAGTTTGAGGGGAATACGTCACCCTCTTCTGGCCACCATGGGCATTGTACCACATGGGTACACTTACACACATTCAGGCAAAACACTCATACACATAAAATAAAAATATAAATGAATAAAATAAGAAACCAAGCTATCATCTACGGTGTTTTCAACAAGGAGTCATATTAGCTTTGGTGTTGTTTATAGTAAGAAGACAGACATTTTTTTTTCTATTTATTTTTTTAATTTTAATTGAGATTTTGTACATTTCATAGCACAGTTCTTGATCAAATTTAGACCCCTCCCCCATCCATGGCTCCCAACTCCCCACCGGACCTTGTATATCCAGCCACACATGGTCAACAGACATCAACACACATTTTTAAGGGCATGAGTGTTTTGGCTGCATGTATCCACACCACGTGTGTAGTGCTCATGGAGGCTCAAAGAGGGTGACAGATTCCTTGGAACTGGTGTTATGAACTGGAGTTTTGTATGGTTGTTGGGCATCAAGTGGATGTCAGAACTGAATCCCCATTCTCTCTGTCTCCCTAGTGCTGGGATTATAGGCACATGCATCTGGGCCCAGCGTTTAAAAAATTATTTATTTTTGCTTTGTGTGTATAAATGTTTTATCTGCATGCAATGCCTACAGAGGCCAGAAGAGGGCGTCCGATTCCCTGGAACTAGAGTTAGATATGGTTGTTAGCTGCCATGTAGGTGTTGAGAACTGAACCTAGGTCCTCTGCAAGAGCAGCCAGTGCTCTTAACAGCTGAGCCATCCCTCCAGCCCCTAGACTCATTCTTTTATGTTTTGTGCTGGAAATGCCATTGCAGAAATGAAAGCATGTAAAGTTTGTTAAATCTTCAAATTATTTCATTTATCATGAAAATTTAATCCATTACAATATCACAAAGACATCTTGTTGACATAAACTTAACTTCATTATTTCAGGTCAAATCCCCATGAAAATCATCTTTTTAAGGTTTTATTTATTATTTTTATTTTAGGTGTTTGAATGTATTTCCTGCATGTATGTAAGTGCACCCATGTCATGCAATGCCCATGGAGGTCAGAAGAAGGTGTTGGATCCCCTGGAACTGGAGTTATGGACGGTTGTTATCTGCCATGTGGGTGCTGGAATTGAACTTGGGTCCTCTGCAAGAGCAGTCAGTGTTCTTAACCTGAGTCAACTCTCCAGCCCCATGAAAATCACCTTTGAAAGAGGCACCTAAAATAAAGAGCCTGATTCCCTAATTACTTGTAGACACTTCACAAATTTTTTCTGTAAACAGTTTCCTGGAGAAATAATCATCTCAACAATGTTCTAGGATGATGAGCATCCCCAGGCATCATCCTCATGAGTTCCTACAGACTACAATGCCTTTCCTGTAGCTCTCCACACTCCTTATCTCCCTTTGAAGAATTCAGCCATGATGCCCAATTTTCTTGAGCTATCATGATTAAATTCATTGTATACTCAGATCTCAGCCCTTAACAGCATAAAATTTAAAAATTACATTAATGCCACTGCTGACCATATGGGGAAGATGTTGTAAGTGGAACATTAATAGTTAAACATGAACTAATTCATAAAGGAAAAAAAAGAAAATTCTCCTGAAAAGAACCATCTACCTTGTTAAAATGGTAAGGAAAAAATTAGCACCCAAATCTCTCTTCACTATGTTTGCCTTAAGAGAAAACATCTTGTTAGGCTAACCTTGTGCTCAAACTCTCTATTATACCTTAGGACAATTTTTTTCTCATGAATCTACCTGGAGCATCTTACAATATAGTCAAGACCCCTTCCACTGGAGAAAGTGTGCCTTTCTAAAAGAAAACAGAATGTCACCTCCCTTCTCACCCTGCACCTCCAGATATCTGGACATGTTGATATTTCCTCAGTGTCTGCCTCCTTATCTGGAGAGAGCAGCCATCAAATTGTCATAGGACTGTGAAATGGATGATGCCTTAAAAGACCACTTGGTAAAGAAACACTGAGTATAATGGTCTTAAATCTACGGAAATAAAAGCTCTAGAAAATGCTACTGGAATGTTAGATATCAAAGAAACAAAAAAATAGCCAAGAAGTAAAGAGCTGATAATGGGGATTAAAGACAAAGGGCAAAGTATATAGTGTGTCCTAAACTGACAAGAATCATCATCATAAGCTTCAGCCCTCTCTGTTTTCTCATTTTTCACCAGCTCAGACCGCAATCTTCATCACACAACAGCCTCTACGGTCCTAGTCCTTTGTCTTCTCATCATATACATCTAACATAAACCAATCTGAATGACTCTACCTGATACATTTTCCAGATCTGTAAGAAAGAAGTTAATCAATGTTAAAAACTTTCATGTAATAAAATATTATCAAATTGCTTATTAGAATCCCAAATAGACTGTCACACTGGCAACTCTCAGGACAACTGTCATTGTCAACCTCCCACACTGGATGCATCAGCAGCAATGTATTTATGCTTCTATATACCTCAAAATCTCTAGTTCACATCACTGAACTAGGCTAACTTACTGTCATCTCTCACTTACCAACAGTCTGAATTACCTATTGTCCAATTAAGTCTATTCTACACACTGTAGCCTGTGACCTAATAGAAACACAAATGAATCTGTTTCTCTCTCTCTCTCTCTCTCTCTCTCTCTCTCTCTGTCCACACACACACACACACACACACACACACACACACACACACACCATCAACTCCTCCTTCACCATCGATCCCTTTTCTGGGTCTCACTGCATTCTTAAATCAAGTCTCCCCATTTAGTTTGGCCCTTGTTTATCTCTCTACATATACATTTGTTTTTATAAAATGTGTATGTATGTATATGTGTGTGCTGTGTGTATGTAGCTTCTTCCCCCTTTCTTCTCAGCCAACTTCTAACTCATTGGGGATGAACTTAATTATATCATGATTGCAATTTTATTTTTTGTGTTTTTCTTTAATTAAACTACCTATTCTTAAAACTGTTATACCATTAAATCATAATATAAATGTAGAAGTTAAAAATTCTTAAATAGAAACTTAAATGCCTGCAAAGTATAGGCTATGGAATATATTCTCAATCAGAACAGAAGATTCAGACATTGTACTTAATTGATATAACTGAGTGGTTTGGATGAATGTATTCAAAGCACATGATACATTTGCATGAAAGTGTCTTTGTGAACATCATTGCATTTTATTAAACATAGGCCAAAATCTGTATTAAAATATTTACTTTCATAAATAAATTCAAATTGTGACAGCAAGATAATAACCACAGTAAAAAGGCAGCTGATTGGAGACAGATATTTATAATACAGAGAAAATATTGAAAGGATAAAATTTATACATATGATATAAAGGTTAAGATCTGTAATGTAGTATATTCAGCAATCAAATTGGGTTCAAAGCCAAAAAATATATATAAATTCCACAAATGGGCAAATGATCCATTGAGGCCAAGTGAAAGAGAAAACGCAAATAGCCAGAACTGCCAGGAAAGACAAGATGCTTGACCATCTCAGGAATTGTGCAAGCACAGATTTAGTAACAATAATAAATGCTTGCATCCATTAACCCTACTAAAGGTGTAAAAATAAAATAGTACATATTGTACAGAATGTGAAGTGATTATATTATCATATGCTCTTAAAGAAAATATGTCTTAATTTTAACACATCAAAAGTAAACTAGAAATATCTATTTTTTAAAAATTCAGAGATGCCAAGCTGCTCAGTCAGCCAAGGTACTGGCTATCGAGCCTGGCAACCTGAGTTTGATTTCTGGAACCCGGACTGTAGAAGCAAAGAACGGATGCCACAGAGTAGTCCTCTGAATGCCACACACAGGCTGAGCA
The DNA here is from genome assembly GCF_000622305.1 of Nannospalax galili. Classification (NCBI taxonomy): domain Eukaryota; kingdom Metazoa; phylum Chordata; class Mammalia; order Rodentia; family Spalacidae; genus Nannospalax; species Nannospalax galili. Next base: position 176,175 of record NW_008352126.1, on the reverse strand, counting down.
CGAGCTCCTCGGACATCACGCATCCACGTTCACACAACACTAAGAAAAATCTGTAAATGCTAAAAAGAAAATCCAAAGACTTGACCCAACAGATTTACCCTTGAGATTCTATTCTACTAATATACACGGACGATCAGGGTCAATATACACAATGATGCAGGTTTCTCATAGCATAACAAACATGTAAACAGTAGCTATTGAGACTGATCAACAAAATGCTTTTATCTCCATACCGTATTTCTATATTATGCAACCATTTAAAGAGTGATTTACAACTAATTGAATTGGAGAATTAGGCAGGAGAGAAGATGCAAAGAATGGTCCCCTTGTGGTAAGACAGGAATAGGTATATATGCAAGGGGGGCATGATTAAAAGTATCCAAAGTGCTTTTAACACGAGTTTCTAGCATTGGAAGTGTGAATGAAGGATGTGTTAAAGCCGAGTCGAAAAGTAAATAAATATGAAATTTCCAATAAAAATTAAGCGATTAAATATGCTTTTACCAAAACAGTCTATATGACTTGACCACATACAGACCTTTTTGGAAATGTTTATCTCCAACATGAGTAAAAAACAAAGTCAAATAAGAAAGAAGGAATGGGACTTGAATATCTGGTCCTCAATGCCTTGTTAAATAGTCCTTAGTTTCTGAACATAATGCCACACTTTCGGTGGGGTTTCTGTCCACCTGGAAGAAGAGAAACGATGTTTAGTCATTGTTCCAACCCCAAAGCACTTCTCGTAGTCTTTTTGCACAGCTCTCTATTTTTTAATGTAGCCCAAGTAATTTCAGTCGATACTTATCAAAACCTACTGTGGAAGCGGAGTTTTAAGACGTAATAACAGGGAAATGAAACGAATTGACATATAACCGAATAAAATTAACACCAGTGATAACTGAATGATTAAGACAGCCTAGAAATGAACTAAAACTAAACGAAATAAAATTGCACTAGTGATTTTAGAAAAGTCAATGAGACAGAAGACAAACCTGAACAAGCTATTAGTAACAGAGAAACACAACAAACTCAGGAGGAAAAGGGTTTAAAAAGGAAAAGAAAGAAAACATTCCCGAAACAATGATCTAAGTCCAGTGCTGACGGAAACCACAGTGTTAACACAGAAAAGAACCAGGGACCCATCGGTAACGTGCTCCTGCACAATTAGTTCCATGAACACATGGGCATTTGAGTAACAATGCCAAATGCCTTCCAGGAGTGCTGAGGGAGTAACATCACATTGTCCTGTGATGTTTTTGGAACACCACCTAATTCTAAAAGGCAAGAATCAGTGTGTACAAGTTCTGAGAATGAAGATACAATTCAGAATAAAATAGGTAAGTTTGCAGGGGTAAACCCAGCAGAAATGCTATCTCAAAATGCACACAGGAACCAAAATTAAGTCTATCATTAAACAAAATCATAAGCACATGGTACCAAGCAAAAGTACTTGCTGAAACCTGATCACACAAAAGGAATCAACACATGAAACCTGAGGATGATAAAACGGGAAATGTTGGAAATTGGAATTAATTCATGTTAAAAATAGATTTTTATCCTCACTGAATATGGTGGCAGGTTTGGGGGCTTTGTGTGGGCTTTGCCTGCAGAGCCAGGCCTTACACAGACGTTGTCATGTCTAAGGGCCTGCGCTTGGCACTGATGTTGGTACCACCTACTCTAGTGTGGGTGTCTTCAGCGTGGAAAAATTCCTAATAATTGCCAATGATCAAGCAAAGAGGACCACACCAAGCTCTGCCATGTTATTAATAGAGAACAATTGGTTGGTCGTGCTGCAAAGAATTGGGTTTGATGAATCTCACCAACGACGTTTTTTATACCAAATGTGTAACTGGGCATCAGTTTGATGATCCTGTTGTTCAGTTTGATGTGAAGCATTGACCTTTCATGGCGGTGAATGATGCAGGCGACCCAAAGTCCAAGAAGATAACAAAAAGGAGACAAAAGGTTTCTATCCAGAAGAGATGTGATCCTTTGTGGTTCTAACAAAGATGAAGTAAACTACAGAAGCCTGCCTTGTGAGGCCTGTTACCTATGAGGTGGTCACAATGCAAGTTGGCTGAAATGACTTAGTGGCAGACAGTCACAGATGGTGGGGCCATTGCTGTCTCAACATACTTAGATCAACAAACCAATTGCTTCTGCTATCGCCTATGACTTAGAAAGGCTGGGGAGGAGAGAAATGTGCTGATGTTTTATCTGAGACGTGACACTTTAGCACTCTCCACAGAGCTAAGCATACCCCTTCAGCAGCACCTAGGCCAATGTTGAGAATGATTCTCTCTGTGAGCGAATGAACTTCTATATCTCCGTTACTTGTGCTCAGTTTGAAGAGTTGAATACTAACCTGTTCTGTGGCAGTGTGTGGCCTTGTGAAGTCTGCAGAAAAAGCCCATCAAGATATCAGATTAGACAAGTGTTGTATAGCAATTTCCTCAGAAGTAAAGCCTTCTCTCTTGAAGAAAAACTTTTCGAGATACAGGACCTTCTAAAGGGAAGTACAACATTCCATCCTTCAGGGAAACTCATTAGGGTGCAGGAAGTTGACAGGGATGTGAAATAACAGAATGTTTTAAAGGAAAATGTGAAACATTCCATGTGCTGGCAAGCTCATTAAGCTCAGGAAACGAAAATTTAACTCAAAAACTTCATAGAGTTCCTACAGCTGACTATATATATGCAGAACCCCTCCTCCCCCAAGCATATACAAGCCTCGGGGACTGCTGAAAGACATTCTTGGACAAGCTGAGCTGCCTGGGAGAAGCCAGAGACCAGCCAAGCTGCCCTGAAAAGGCTCAGACCAAAGGGTTACCTAGTAGAGACACTGAAACCTCTTGAGCTGCCTGCACGTAATGCAGTGTGATCCAGGTTTACAGTATTCATGGGTGACAACCCATAGTGGGGTGGGATTTTGAGGACGCAGCTGTCTTTGAGTCATTTCTCCTCCCGTAAGTAACCCTTCACCCATATTTCTGTAAGCAACCCCAATAAAAATCACTGGCTTACCAGGTTGGATTTTGAAGGTATCTTTACTTTGTTTTGTCTGTCATTGTTTCCTTATCTGGAGTTAGTTTGTTCATGTCCCACCAGGAGTAGTGTCACCTCACGTAATGAGGGTCTGATGGATGAGCTTGGGGTGACAGCTTGCATGGTCCTGGCTATGAGCAGTAGTCAGGCTGAATAGCCTGAGTATGGAGGATCTGCGGGGTGAATCCCAATACGGTTCCCTTTCCCTATGTGCAGTAATGTGCCTTTTTCTTACGTCAGTGGCTGAATGGCCTTTGTAGTATGTGCCCAGATGGTCAATCACGGATGAGTCCTCTACCCAGAGGGAAGGTCTAGATAAGGGGTCCATGAGAGAAATAAGGCTGTCTTCGTCTATGTGGTATGGGGTGGTATGCCTGCTTCATAAGTGGCATCCAGTGAGTGAGTATAGAGATGCCCTAAAAGGGATTAAAGTTTTTAAATGAATTTTGTGGCCTGTGAGAATAACATGTAAAGGACAGCAATGTCAACAATCTGTCACAGAGGTTGCATGGGCACTACTATGTAAAAAATGTGTCTAAGGTTGAGATGGCTACTCAGTGGGAATTTACATGTGTAAAAGAGATTGAGCTAGAGCTGCCATCTTGCTGTTTCTTATTGCTGACAAAATACGAAAAAAAAAAAAAAAAGAATACAAGTTAAATCTGTGCTAAAGAGCTTTTCCTGAAATCCATTAACAGAGCTGGATGATGAGGAAAGAGAAGAGAAAAAAACGGCGTTTGCTGCCAAGCTCACCAGATATGACTCTATTAATCCACACGCTGGGAGTTGGGTTCGTTAGGGACCTCAGGACTGGGACAAAGTTTTAGTGGCTTCGGTGAGTCCCATGTAAGACATGATCTTTATAAAACAAGAGAAGCTTCAGCAGACTTCCATGACTTAGACTTAAACTGGATTTGTGCTAGAGCAAGTAAAAACATAAATTTAAAAAAAAAAAATCCAAACAAATAGCTCTTTCCCTGTCACTTGGAGGCAAATGTAGGTAAATTTACGTTCAGCTGGAGTATCTAGGGGAAAAATGGCAGGTGATTTCTTTTTAAGCATTTTAAATTTTTATTTGATGTTTTTGAGTGGATTGTCTGCATGCATGTAGTACACCCATGTCATTCAATGCCCATGGAGGTCAGAAGAGGGCATCAGATCCCCTGGAACTGGAGTTATGGATGATTGTGAGACTGCTACCTGCCATGTGGGTGCTGGGATATGAACCTGGGGCCTCTACGAGAGCAGATAACTGCTGAATCATCTCTCCAGTCCCACAACAGTACGTTCTAAAGGTGAAACAGTCCATCCTTCAGCCAAGCTCTTTAACCTCAGGAGGTAAACTCAAGGGGTTCATAAGGTTCTTGAACTGGATATAAACATGAGATCCCTCCTCCTTCCCCAAGCAAATATAAGCCTCGAGGACTTCTGAGAGACATTCTCAAACAAGCTGAGCTGCCTGGAAGAAGAGACAGGCCAAGCTGCTTGGAAGAGGCTCAGAACAACTGGGCTACCTGGAAAAAACACTCTGAAACCCATTGAGCTGCCTGCCAGCTATTGGTATCATCTACGTTTGCAGCTTTCATGAGCTGTCACCAAATGCTGGGATGACTCTGGTTATGAAGCTTTGAGTCATTTCTGCTCTTGTAAGTAACCCCTCATCATACTCCTGAAAGCAACCCTGATAAAATTCACTGGTTTACCAAAGTTCAATTTTGATGAAATCCTTAACTTTGATCTATCATTGGATTCCTGTCTGGGGTGAGTAGACATTTGCTCATGACTCACCAGGAAAAGTGTCACACAACATCAACTCACATACTCACATGTCCATGATATTGCCATGGTGGTTCTACCCATATTTCCAAGATTCAAAAGATTCTCCAAGAGTTCTTCAATGAAAAAAAAAAAAAAAACTGAGTAAGAGCATTAACGCCCATGAAGCTGTCGCCTCTGGAGCAGATATCCAGGCAGTTGTGGTATCTGGAGACAAGTCTGAAAATGTTCAAGATTTGCTCCTCTTGGATTCATTCCTCTTTCTTTTGGTAGTGCTAGTAGAGTCATGACTGTCCCCCCTTAAGCGCCAATCAAGCCCAGATTCCCCCACTTACTCTGGTGATAAGCCTGGTGGGCTTGTTCAGGTATGTGACGGTGAAAGAGCCATGACCAAGTCTGCCAACCTGCATGGGAAACACATACTCACAGACCACCTGTGCCCAGTGCTACCCTCAGTGTTTCTGCTGTAGGTAAGAGCAGAAGAAAGGATAACAAGAGTGCTACCATCACCAGCGAGGAGGCAGTATGAGCAAGGAGGACACTGCCTACATGGCTCTGGGAACTGAGAAGCTTAAAGATGAACAGTGAAGCAGAGAGGGAAAATATCTAAGAATTCACTGTAGGCTGATTGACTCGACATCAAAGCAGCAGTTGAATACGAGAAATGTCAAGGGCAGATCAATGATGAGGACACGTGGAAGATTTGTGACATGTGTCAGGAAGCCATCAGGTGCCTAGAAAAGAACCAGGGGGTTGAGACAGGAGACGGGAAGCACCGACTTCATTGGATAACGTCTGCTCCCACCATTACTAAGCTGTAGCAGAGTGCTGGTGACCGGCCAGGAGAAATGCCTGGGGCTTCCTTGGACAGGGTTCTCCTCCCTCTGGTCCACCACTTCCTCAGGGTCCACCAGTGAAGAGGTTGATTACATCAATTCAAGTAGAAATGTGGCATTGTGCCACTGTAACGTATGTGAAGGACCCGAATTTAGCAAGTTCTGTGGCAGTTGTAAAGTTGGGCTGCTACAGTCAACTGCTGGGCATTCTCAGTACCTGAATAGACGTTTATGGTCCCATCTAATGAGCTATAAAAATTACGGTTTTGTAACCAGAGGTAAACAGTGTAGAAAAAACACTGCAGAAGTTACATGGCTTTCAGGGGAAAATTGATTGAGATCTCTCGATATTAATGCTGTCCCTCCAGAGATTGGGTGTTAGATTATTGCCTTAGTATGCCTGGTCAGAGCACCGTGACTTTCCTCTGGGCTGGACTCAAGTTTCTCTAATGCATTTCTCTTCGTGATATACATTCATTAAATGCCAGACTTTGGGGCAAATTCATAGGAACAACTATATCTCAAGAACTGATAACTGCCATACAGTTTTCCATAGTAGCTGTACTAATTTATGGTCCCACAACAGTACCTGAGGTTAGCCCTTCTCCATTTCCTGACCAGCATTTATCCCATTGCTTTTCTTTCTGGTAACAGCCATTCTGACTGGGGGAAGATGATGTCTCATTTCTCTGCTGAATATCCCTGTTGCGTATTTTTCACAAGCCTGTTGACATATGATGTGTCTTTTGAGAAATGACCACTTAGGTCAGTTTTGATAATCCCTTCCTATTATTAAACATTCTTCAAAACAGAGTCTCCCTTGGCCCCAGCTGGCCTGGATGCAATATGAAGTCCAAACTGGCCTCCATCTCAAAAGTGCTATAATTAAATGCTTTTGACACCCAGCCTGTCTTATTATTCTCTTCTTAAATAACACACTTGGATGCATAAAAGTTACATCAAACTACAACTATCAATCAAAATATTCTAAAATAATTTTTGTGTGATAAAAATAAAACACCATTTACAAAGCAGGTGTCCAGGTGCTCTGGTGCTTACAGCTTCTCTCCCCCTCCCTCAATGCTCTCTTAGCCTTAGGTTGTAGAGATTACATTGTAGATGCATCAATTGGGGTTGGGCAACCCACAGCCACTTCTCCGCTTTTGACCCGTGTGGATCTCTGTAATAGTCTTCATCTGCTGCAACAGGAAACTTCTTTGCTGAGGGATAAGAGCCACACTTGTCTGTGAGTGTAAGGATAAGTATTTAGAAGGCAGTTAGGAATTATGTCGGCTTCAGAAAACAGCAGCAGCAGGTGTTCCTCTAGGGTCTATGACCTCTCCAACCATGAATAACTGGCAGATTTTACAAGACCAGGTATGAATTCTTATCAGTGAGCCTTAAAAACAAGATTAAAGTGACCCTATTGCATCTTTTAGGGGTGTTTGGCTAAGCACATCCTCACTGTAATTTAGGCCTCACAGCTGAATAAGGCTCCTGACTGCTTTTCTCCCTTGGCATTTGGCATATTACCCTCTGATACTGCGTGAGAGGTTCCTCATGGCTAAAGTTTCCAAGTCAATTACAGCTCGATTACCCCCAGTTCTGTTCTGAAGTGTGGGGTGCTTTCAGCAATAGGGTCTTGTCTTCAAGTTCTGGGAGACAACCAAGGGCAATGTCAATAGCCTGTACTGTTTGGGGCCTCTTTTGGACTACCCAGACTAAAACTAAAAAGAGGTTTCCCATGTCTGGCACT
>NW_008352126.1:161438-168556 GCF_000622305.1 Nannospalax galili | reverse complement strand
ATATATATATGCAACCTTATAATAATATCTCCCAATGGCTTGTTCAAACATCCCCAGTATATCTCTTCTTTCTCCCTCTTCTTCATAGCCAGACCTACTTTGTCCCCCAACCATTTTAATAATTTCCCCCTTGATAGTACCTGTGTACTGTTACCTCCCTTTCTTGATCTCTCCCCTCCAATGCCCCTCCCTGGTGATCCCTTTTCTACTTTCCTGGCTTCTGTGGTTATTCGGGATTTATATTCACATATATAAATTGAGAGCTAGGATCCACTAACAAGATAGGATATTTGGGATTTGTCTTTCTAGATCTGGGTTACCTCACTCAGTTTAATGTTTCTGGTTCCAACCATTTACCTGAAAATTTAAATTTTCTTTATGGCTGAACAGAATTCTATTGTGTAAATGTACCACAATTTTCATTACATGTTCATTGGTAGAAGGACATTTAAGTTGTTTCCATTTCCTACCTATTGTGATAAGAGGAGCTAAATAGTTTTAACCACCAGATTGTAAAAGCTATTTATGAGTATAATCAATAGCACAGGGAACAATGAGCTACCATTTCCCTTCCTCTGTTTATTCCTGAGTAAGACGTACCCATGACTGAATGTCTTCATGGCTCTTTGGATAATCCTGAGTCTTCAAATATACCATATTACTGAGTAAGCCAAGGAGCAAAGTCAGATAACAAGACAAAATAGAACACACAACAAAACTTAAAGTGGCTGTCCATTTCTGAAGAAGAAATGTACATTTACTATATTCAGAGAACATCTCTAAGATGAAACTTTATATACCAGTAAAAAAATGCTTCCAGAAAGAAGTCTGCCGAGATGAAGATAGGAAAAGAGATTTTTTTCATTACATATAATAATTTTATGTCTAATGATTTACCCTGATCATATATTAACTGTTTTAGTAAAGGGATAGCTTTTAATTACATGAGCATGTAGCAAATTTTAAATTTGAAATAATAAAAAATGATAAGCCTATAGACAAGATGATCAAAAGACAAAGGAAAGTAAGAAAGGAGGAAAGGGAAGAAGGAGGGAGGGAGGGAGGAAGAGAAGAAAGGAAAGGAGGGGGAAGGGAGGAGAGGGGAGAGGGAAGCAAATTAGCGATGAGAATGAAATGAAAGAGAGGCCAAAGACAATAAAAGGATAATGAAGGGAAACTGTGAACACCTGTGTCCATACATGCAATAATTTGAATGAACTGGACCAGGTTCTCTCAAATTCAGACAAAAAGAAATAAGATAATCTGAACAAGCCAATGAAAATGAAAGAAATTATTTTAGCAGTGAGCATTCTTTCCATTATTTAGTATTTTTATTTGCTTGTATAAGTGTCTTACCTGAATTTTGTAAGTGTACCATATTGGTGTGATGCCTGCAGAAGCCCAAAAAGGGAGTTGGATCTCCTGCTACTGGTGTTACAAATGGCCATGAGCTGTCATGAAGGTGCTAGAAACCAAACCCAGATCCCCTGCAAGAGCAGCCTCTTTATTCAGTAGGGTATGATTTTCCTATGGAGAATATCCCCCAAATCAGTATTTGAACTCTTGAACTTACAAATTAATGGAACACATCATAGTTTATAAAATCAACATAAAATCTTTTGTTTCCTTGTATGCCACTAATGAAAAATTGGAAGTTGAAGTTAAAAATACTATAATAGTGATTACCTTATCCTCAAAAGTGAAAACAAGTATATCTCTAATTTTAAAATATGTCTATAATAATTCAGTGTCTTTGAAACAGGAAAATATAATCTGAAAAATCAGAGACAAATCGTATTCAGTTATGAGTCAGTGTGCCAAGATGTCAATTCTTTTATCTTTATAGATTACCTGTAACCTGTCAAAACTCTCAGTAGATTATCTTTAGGGAATCAATAGCTGTTTCTAAATCTCATCTGAAAATGCAGAACTCCCAGTTGGAGAGCGTACCTCAGAGGTAGGAAGCTTACAGAGGATGAGCTAGGCCCTGGGTTCAGTCCCAGTACTGAAGAAGAAGAAGAGGAATGAAGTGTCTATTTTAGTTGAGCATAGCTGTGCATGCCTTTACTTATGGGACTTGGAAGGCAGGAAGAACTCTGAATTCGAGGCCATCCTGGTCTAAATAGTTACAGGTCAGCCAGGGATACACAACATGACTGTCTCAAAAATGAAAACAATGACCAAAAACCTCAAAACAAAATAAAACGGCAAAATTCTGAGGATAACAAAATATTGAAAGAGAACATTATTTGAAGACTGATGTTATCAGCTCATAATATGTTCTCAAAATGTGCAGTACTCCAGAAAGCATATGTTTTAGGAAAGAATAAGCTCATTGATTCACAGAGCATAGCCGAGCCCAGAAATATGTCCACTCAAATGTATTCAACGCATCTTTGACAAACAGAATGGGAAATTCAATAGAGAATGACTTGAGTTTTCTGAACACAGTGCTAGAATAATTGTGGATATCCATAAACAAAAGAAAAAATTGAGACACAGACTTTATAAAGTCTTTCTTTTATAGTCTTTACTTTATGAAGTAATTCAAGATGTGTGGTAATGGTAAATGTAAAGTGCAAAAGTATAAAATTCTGGAGAGGTACATGTGCGGAAAACCTAGAGAGCTTGAGAGTTAGTGATCACATTTGAAATATAAATCCTACAGCTCATTCCATGGAAAAATTAGAGAGTTGTACTTTTTAAGTTTAAGAAAAAGTTGAAGAAGAAAGATTTCTATTCCACAAAAGGGAAGTTATCTTTACAAACACATCTGAGGAAGGACTCACATGTAAAATATACAAAGTTTTTTTAAGCCCAATAATAGAAAACAAATAAAAGTGCAGGCTCTATGCATTTGTTATAACAGTATACTGAACCCATTGAATATACAATTAATGCATCTTAAAAAGAATGAAATAAAATAATTTCAACATTTTCAGAAGATCTCAACAGATAGTCTACCACAGAATACACAGAGATCACAAATATAAAGGTGCTAATCATTTTTTGTTCTTACGGAATTTGAAGTCAAAACAATGGTAATGCCATTATTTACATATACAGGTGGTCAAAGTCCAACAACCTGACATTCCTAAAAGCTGTGAAGGAGCAGGACAGCCGGAAAGACAGTGTTTCTGTAAAGAGCCCAAAATGCCACCATAATTTTGAAGTCTTGATGTTGCTCACAAGGTAAATACGTTCCTGCCATATAATCTATTAATCCACTCCTAGATATTTATGTAAGTGAAAGCTTTTGTTGAAAAACACAGTCTGTATAAAAATGGTCAAACCAGCCTTATTTATAATGCTCAAGCTAGAAATAAACCAGATACTCTTTAAAAGGTGAACGGCCCCATTCCCCCAATTTCCACAGGAAATTGGTTCTAGAACCATAATGCAGGAAGCAAAATGTGAGGGTGGGCAAGGGAATTTCAATTACCTGAAAAGAGGAATTAAATCTTGACAACTGCAGGAAACGAAGGGAACGATGGTGATCATGATGTTAAGTGAAGTAAGCCAAACTCAGAAATATGAGTACCATAGTTTTTCTCTCACACACAGAATCTAGATGTATGTGTGCGTGTGTGTGTGTGTGTGTGTGTGTGTGTGTGTGTGTGTGTGTGTGTGTCAGACGAAAGTACAGAGGCAACCATGAGAGAGGAGGAAGAGATCCTAGAGGTGGGAGAGCAATAGAATATGTGTGCTATGAAAGCAAAGACCTTTGTGAGAGGAGAGATGGAATCAGCAAAAGGTCAACAAGGGCAACAAGAGAGAACAGGGAGTAAAGATGAATAAAGTACAATGGCGTGCGTATGACTGTGCCAGAATGAAACCCGCTACTTTGCGGTCTAACTTTAAATATTCTATAAAAGAAGTCATTAGGTACTCGCATATAACCTATGACTACCCTTCTGTGTACCCTGAATTCTCTCTAGATTACCTACCATACCTATGACATACTAACTTTTAAATGTTTATTTTCCTACATTGTTTATGGAATGATGAGAAGACAAATCATCTGTAAGTTTAGTACAGATGCAGTTTTTTTTTCTGGATATTTTTAGTTCACAGCTGATTGGATCCGCCAAGGCATAATCACCCAACCACCACTGAGTGAACACAGAAGTGAGATATCGTGCCACAGATAAACACGGTGGACCTTAAATGAATATTGCTAAGCAGTTGTTAGCTGCTATGTAGGTGCTGGCAATCGAACCCAGGACCTCTGCAAGAACAGCCAGTGCTCTTAACCGTTGAGCCATCTCACCAGCCCCTGCTTCAAATTTTATGACATTCTGGGAGGGGCAAAATTTCAGAAACAGTAAAAAGAAAGTGATTGTGGGAGTTTGTAGAATATAAGGATGGTAGGGAGGTGCAGGGCTTGTGAAGGTAGTAAAACTATCATGTGACCCTGTAGGGACTGGTATAAGGCATATCTCATTTAAAACCTTAAGCTTCATCACATACACAGTGTACATTAATGTATGCAAATTGAAAATTCACTTAGAAGGGCATAACAGACAAGAATCATGATAAGACCACAATAAGGGAATCTAAATGTATTAAAAAATATATAAAACAACCCCATTGAAACGTATGGAGAAGAAAGAATGAATAATGTGCTTAAGAATAAATGCAAAATGAACAGCACACAAGTGCTCTGGGTTATAAAATAAAATCGTTTTCCATGTACGCATAATTTTAAAGTTGGCATTGCTGTGCGTGTATATTAGGATTGAAGAATTAAGTACATGTGTGGTGGGTGGTGGAAGCCAGAATCACTTGAGATTTGCAAATGTGCATGTGAAGAAGAGAATGATCCACGTGGAGATAGGGTTGAAACGGAGACATCAGTAGGATCCCATCTAAGTTGTGGGGTGATCCTGTAAGCTAAACACTCAAGAGGCAGAGGAACATAGATAATGAGCTTGAGTTCAGTCAGGGTTACATAGTGAAACCTGATGATGAGAAGACAAATCATCTGTAAGTTTAGTACAGATGCAGTTTTTTTTTCTGGATATTTTTAGTTCACAGCTGATTGGATCCGCCAAGGCATAATCACCCAACCCATACTGAATGTAAATGCAGATGATTGCATAGATAGATGAGCGTATACACACATGGTCTACGATGTACATATTTCTTGATTCTGTCACTCCTGAAGGCCTAAACTAAGCACCGTTAAACTTGTTGACTGTGACTCTCAGCAAGAATGGAGGGTCAGCGAGTTGGCTCCAGTTGCACAAAGTGGGTTGGGGGACTAAGGATCTATAAATTGAAAAAGCAGAGGGGAGGTGTCCCCAGAGTTCTCTTAGGGTCCCTTACTCCTGGTGCTACTAGACAAACCATATAACACATCTTCACCTGAGTTTTTCATACTTTATATCCTGAGTAGGAGAAATAGAGTAATTTACAAAGGCGAACAACTGGAGCCCCAATCCACTCTGCGCTCAGCTGACCGCCGTTCCAGATCGCTTGAGAGCCCCACCCACAGTCTCCCTTAGCTTTTGCTCACACCTCTTGGGCCCGAGGTCTCACCCCAGGTGGGTAAATGCCCCTTCTCATGTCCACCAGGGCAAGACACTGGGGCCATTTTTTCCAAACCACTGCTGCCAAGGTGGCGCCAACCTCCTCCTTCGAGCTCTCAGCAGCCGATTCTCTACAGCAGGCCCCACCCCTCAGAAGAACGTGTACCCCTCGGGACACAGGAGGTTTACTTTAACTATTTTGTGTGGCTGTAGGAAAGTCACAACTCTACAGCAGGCCCCACCCCTCAGAAGAACGTGTACCCCTCGGGACACAGAAGGTTTACTTTAACTATTTTGTGTGGCTGTAGGAAAGTCACAAGCCACGCCAGGAGGAAGACTTTCCAGTGTGGCCTTAGGAGGGGAGCACACACGCTCCTGTAAGTAAACCCTCATTCATTGCTCTGTAAGTAAGCCCAACAAACTCACTGGTTTCCCAGACTTCAGTTTCGTGAAATTGGACTTCAATTTGTCGTATGGACCAAGGGAAGAGGGGACCAGACTCTTTTTATGCCTCCCCAGAGGAATTTCGGCTACACCTTCATTCTTTGAAACTTTGTTTAACAAATAAAAGATAAGGAAGCAATGTAAATGGAACTTCAGTCAATAATGGATTAAGGTCAACAATTTACAAATGGGAACACATTAAACTGAAAAAAAAAAAAAATTCTGCACAGCAAAGGAAACGACCAGTGGAGTAAAGAGAAAGCCCAGAGCGTGGGAGATTCTCACCACCTGCTCATCTGACAGAGGATTAATATCCAGAATATACAAAGAACTCAAAAAAAAAAAAATCAAGAACACAATGACCCAATTTTAAAATGTGGTATCCATCAGAGCAAAGAGTTCGTTCTTAATTTTTTGGGGGGTGGGGGGTGTTCATCTAGATCTTTCTCAGCTTGGTCCATTATTCTAAGATTGGTAGTTTTCAGAGACAAATTGTTTTGGGGTTTGTGTGTGTGTTGCTTGTATTTTTCTTCGGGGACTCAACACCAGGAATTCAACACTGTTGTTTGCCTTCATAGTTTGTTTATTTGGGTCACATTTCCTCTTCCACTGGAAGGGTTTACAGGGTTCTGAAGGGACTACACAGCCATGTGTCTGAGGTGTCCCCTTTTAAGCTGCGATTTATGGTATGCAGCTCTTTCCCCTAAGAGTAAAGTGTTGATGGTGCTGGAGAGATGGCTTAGTGGTTAAGAGCACTGGCTGATCTTGCAGAGGCCCTGGATTTGATTACCAGCATCCACATTATGGTGCATAATAACCATCCCTAACTCCAGTTCCAGGGGACCTGATGCACTCTTCTGACCTCCTTGGGTACTGCACAACATGGGTGCTGTTATATGCAGGCAGTACACTCGTACATATAAAATGAAATTAAAATAATAAATAAAAACCTTAAAAAGCAAAGCACTGACCGTAATACTAGGTCCTACCTGGGTGTAGACTCCCTGATGCTGAGTTCTTCTCCTTTGTCTTACATTCTTATCCAAGCTTCTAGAAGGCTGTCTTTTTGGCCAGGAGTTCCTTTGTGATGGACCTCTTGTCTTCCCTCCTTCGAAGGACAGTTCCGGACCACGGTTTCAGTGC
>NW_008352126.1:159600-160856 GCF_000622305.1 Nannospalax galili | reverse complement strand
ATTTAATTTAATTTAATTTAATTTAATTGGTATACAGCTTTTTAGATCCATCATCATTCAATGAAACTTTTCAAAGGTTGAGAATGGAGTATTTAGGGGCATAAGAGCCAACTTAATGAGCTCCCAATAGTCTAAACTGGAACAAATTAAGCAACAAAGTAATAAAACCAGCATTGAATGGAAATCTAAAAATCTAAAATAAAATTCATGAATATATAAGTAATTCAAAAAGTTGATAAATTACAAAGAAGCAACCAATCTCCTATGCAAAAAGAAAATTTCAACCATTTATCCAAACATTCCAGTCTGATAAAGGGTACGTATCCTTCCATGTCTTAACATTGTACTGCATACAGTGTCTTTCCTTCAAAGACTAGAGAAGGGACAAGCTTAACCAAGGATAAACATAGCAAAATCGTACACCTCGATCAAGGTTCAACAGTGGTCAGAATGATTTTGTCAGTGTGTACTCTGGATAGAATATGTCAAAAATGGTTCCTTATCTCAATGACCTTCCTCTTGAAAACATATATCCCTTAACTGATCATGAAAAACATCAGAAAATTTTCAGTGTGAGGACATTTTAGAACATAACTAAGCAGTAGTCCTTAAAATTATCAAGGCCATCACACAACAAGGAAACAGAATTCTGAGAAATACTCACAGTTAAAATGAGCCTAGGTAATCCTGACAACTACATTTCATACAGGAAGGCAAGCTGGAGCAGGAAGAGGAATTTGGCAATAAGAAAGGGACTCTATTGAAAGGGTAGGCTTTAATTCATAATATATCAATATTGGTTCATTATTGAACACATGCAGTCAGCTATCCAACCATCCTAACAGATGGTAATAGCAAAAAGAGGTTGTATTGGGTGATGGCACTACTATTTGCTCAATTTTTACATGACAAAAATAAAGCCTGTTGATGTAGAGAAAAGGCAAACATTTCAAATCACGTGATTACAGGTTGGGAAAACCAATTTACTGTACGGTTCTATGGTCAGTGGCTCTTGGATTCAAATAGCTCTATTTCTCATGGTCAGAGAATGAGGGTGTATCCAAGGTCACACAGTTACCATAATGGCTAAATTATAAAAGAATTATCTAGTTGTACTTTTGTTAAAGTCTCTATATTTAGCAGCTGGAGCGATGGCTCAGCGTTTAAGAACACTGGTTGTTCTTGCAGAAGACCTGAGTTCGAATCCCAGCACCCACATGGCAGCTAACAACTGTCTATAACTCCAGTCCCAGGAT
>NW_008352126.1:155032-156435 GCF_000622305.1 Nannospalax galili | reverse complement strand
TTCTCAGCTTGTGCCATTATTCTAATATTGGTAGTTTTCAGAGACAAATTGTTTTGGGGTTTGTGTGTGTGTTGCTTGTATTTTTCTTCGGGGACTCAACACCAGGAATTCAACACTGTTGTTTGCCTTCATAGTTTGTTTATTTGGGTCACATTTCCTCTTCCACTGGAAGGGTTTACAGGGTTCTGAAGGGACTACACAGCCATGTGTCTGAGGTGTCCCCTTTTAAGCTGCGATTTATGGTATGCAGCTCTTTCCCCTAAGAGTAAAGTGTTGATGGTGCTGGAGAGATGGCTTAGTGGTTAAGAGCACTGGCTGATCTTGCAGAGGCCCTGGATTTGATTACCAGCATCCACATTATGGTGCATAATAACCATCCCTAACTCCAGTTCCAGGGGACCTGATGCACTCTTCTGACCTCCTTGGGTACTGCACAACATGGGTGCTGTTATATGCAGGCAGTACACTCGTACATATAAAATGAAATTAAAATAATAAATAAAAACCTTAAAAAGCAAAGCACTGACCGTAATACTAGGTCCTACCTGGGTGTAGACTCCCTGATGCTGAGTTCTTCTCCTTTGTCTTACATTCTTATCCAAGCTTCTAGAAGGCTGTCTTTTTGGCCAGGAGTTCCTTTGTGATGGACCTCTTGTCTTCCCTCCTTCGAAGGACAGTTCCGGACCACAGTTTCAGTGCTGCCTCTGGGTCTGAATCCTGTGCTGACACTGGCGCCTTCTCTGATTTAAGATTTACTTCTAACTCTGGCTCTGGATCAGGTTCATGCTGTGGCTTTCACTTGATGTCTGTAAGCAACTGTGCAAGTGGACTGCTATGTTTTGGAAGAAGTTTCTGGCATGTCTGTGTTGAATGAGTACTTAGATCAGTGTTTGGTGTTCCCTCAGCTTAGCTTGGTTTGATAGCACATGAAGATCACTCCTAGAGGTAATCAGTGCCAACTCACATATGTGGTAACTGAGGTAATCCTAGTTCAGCTAGGGGACTTACATGATGCAGTGACAGGGCATGTGGTAGGGTCCTAGGAACATGGGAGCTGGGTCATAGGTCTTAGACCTCACATACGGCTGCTCTGATTTCATGCCAGTTGTGCTAGGAGCCTCAGGAGCCATGCCAGGGTTACGATCATGGAGCTCTGATCCCTGAACTCACCTAGGTCTGATCCAAGTTCGTATGTGTAGCAGTGAGCGCCTAGGAACAGGCTGAGGTCTGGGGTCACAAGTCTCTCAACTCACACTCTAAAGTGCTGAAGAAACATGTCGTTTCCATTACAATGAGTAAGAAGTAGAATATTATTGTACAGCTTAGCGCATATACCTAAAAACACAATATTGTGCACTTAAAGGTATAACTGGCTAGACATACATTTAATTTAATTTAATTTA
>NW_008352126.1:136772-153921 GCF_000622305.1 Nannospalax galili | reverse complement strand
AGGTTTGAATCCCAGCACCCACATGGCAGCTAACAACTGTCCATAACTCCAGTCCCAGGGGATCCAACGGCCTCTTCTGACCTCCGCAGGCATTGCATGACATGGTTGCACTTACCTACATGCAGGCAATACATGCATACACATAAAGTAAAAATAATAAAGTATTTAAAGTTTCTATATTTAATAATAATTCAACTAATTTTAAGATATCAGAAATGTTGTGATAATTGCACCCCATGGCAGTCACGTCCAGCCAAAGCCCCTGCATCGCACTCTTGTCCCTGATGATTGTATGTATCTCCTGTCACTCTAGATAGACCTGCCTTTCTGAGTCCCTACTTTCTATAGCAATGCTTCCCATGGGTGGAAACTACCTAGGTCACACGACTTTGTTCTAGTACTAGGTATTATTCTCACAAAAAGCAAGAATACATTATGAGCAACTCCACAAAAGTCATGGATGTTAAGAAGAAATAAGGGTGATGTGGGAAAGGCGGTACGTTCTGATCACCCAGTCTCTCCCTTCCAGTTCCCGACGTGGTGTGCACGCATAGGCACACCATCACCCAATCTTCCCCTTCCAATCCCCAACATGACAAGTATGCATAGGCACATCATGACATTCATGCGTACACACATCATGCTTCTTACACTTGAATGTCTGCAAAGATTTTGGAAAGTAGTATCTTACAATATATGTTCTTGCAGTCTGATCGGCTTGCAGCTCCTTAGAGTTATACCCAAGACCTAAAGCAAAAGGGCTCATCAGATGCCCTTCAGATATTCCAGGAAGATAAAGTAAATCATGCCTGCTTACGCTTCCTCCATGAGTTCAGTTTCAACCAAGACTGGATCTTGCACAAAGTATTTCCACTGAAAGAAAAAATAAGCAGACATGTCAGTAAATCCATTAAGTTCCATTAAGCTTTTGAACATTCCATTATTTTCTTGTTAGCAAAATTAAAAAGAGTCCTTCCCTTCATGGCATTATTGGGAAAGTAAATGAGACAAGATATGAAAGGGGCCCACCCAGGGCTGACTTGACATCCTACTCCTTCCCAGGAGCCTGCATTGGCTGCTGTAGTCCTTATTCCAGTTGCATGAATAAGACTTTTTTCTGTTAACTTCGTTCTTGTTTCTGTGTTTGTTTCCAGCTTGCCTTTCTCCCTCCTTGGATCTCTCTTCTTTGATTAAAGCTGCATTTCTGGGATCTGGAAATGCAGTGGTGTGCTTGCTAGCATCCACAGGATTTGCGTTAATCTTGGGCACTGCATAAACTGGGTGTGTTACACACCTATAATCCTAGCACTCAAGCAGTGGTTGCAGGAGGAGCAGAAGCTCAAGGTCATTCTTGGAGACACAGTAAATTCTAGGTTACGCAGCCTGTATGAGACCTGATTTCAAAAATAAAATAAATAAATAATAAACCTATATTTCTTACTTAGCAAATAACATCTGCTGACAGTTCACAACACTGGTCTTTTGGAAGAAGTTTTATATATTTTATAATATATAAAAGGCTAAATATTTTTTAGATTTTTTCTACTAATATGTATATTAACCCAAAGTTTAACTTATTTTTGAAAACGTCTATGAAATGAGGTCAATTTCTTCACAATGTGATGACAGAATGGTCATTTGCAATGGACAGCACTGAGAGTCCACCTGACTCCTTATTTATTTTTTTCAATCTCCCTTTTATTGTTTGAAGGGTTTTTTTGTGTTCTTATTTTGTTTTGGTCTTTTTGAGACAGGGTCTCCCTGCAGCTGCAGCTGTCCTGGAACTCACGATGTAGACCCGCTTGGCCTTGAACTCACAGCGATCTGCCTGGCTCTGCCTCTCCAGTGCTGGGATTAAAGGTGTGCACCACCCCAATTGGCTTGTTTGACAATTTTTGCCTGTGTATATTGTGTTTTGATAAACTCCACCCTTATCTCTCTCCCCTCCCATTTCTTCCCTACTCCCCTCCCAACCACCACTTTTCCCTGCTAACTTTATGAGTTCTGGTTCTAATCCCACTGGGTCCACTTACTGCTGTCTGTGCATGGACGTGTGACCAACTCCCGGAGCATGGGCAGCTCTCAGAGGCCACATACCTGAAGATAACTGACTGTCTCTTCCTCAGAAGTCTATCAGTTGCCTATTATTCCCCAGTTAGGTGTGACTTCTTATATGTTAAGCTAAAATTGAACTGTGAGTGCATGCCAAGCACTTTCATAAGAATTTCAGGAAGCTACACGATAAATTTTCACTATGACAACAACATAAACATTTTTATAATCACCATCGCTGTCGTTTTCTATATTACAAAGTTGAGTTCTCTAGTGTAAGGCAGCTCACAACAGTCAGCAGTACTGACTCTCAACACTATGCATAGACGTGCAAACAAAGCCCATCACCGTCTTGATGAAGTCACCAGAAAACCACATCTGATGCGTCTTCTGGTTTCAGGAAACTTCTGAAGAATGTAGAACGAGCCAGAGAATTCAAGATTCATTCTTCAAAGTAATGTCTCCCATCTCACAGAAAGCTGCTTTCCAGCAGAGCCGACCGTGCCCGTTGCAGCAGCACAGACAGAAGCAGCCGACAGTAAATCTCACCCTTGTATAGTTGCTTCTCTTTGGGAAGATTTACTTTTATAACCGTGTGGCTCTTTCTCCCTTATCAACCTCTGTTCCTTTAACATCTTCCTTCCACACCTGCACGGCAGCGTCTCATGGTACGGACAGGTCCTAGGGGTCAGAACTAGAGGTACTTTCTTTGTAACTATCAATGTGTTTGATTTTGACAAATGACCGTCATTCTTTTAGCCACAGCAGAATACCCTTGATTTTACTTTGGAAAGTTTTCATGGCGTGAAATTAAAGTGATTTTTCTTTTGGCTGTAAATCTAATTCCCTTACTGTTTCATTTGTTTACATCAATGCAAGTCTCGCTTATACAGCGTAAATTCAGGGGCCATGCGTCATCCAAAGATATTCTGATCCAAAACTTGAGATGGAGCAGATACTTTTTTCTCTAGACAAGTAACATTTCCTGTGGAGACACGGGTCAGTAAAGAAGGCCACAGTGGAATGAAGACAGAGTCCTCAAGGCAGAAGACACAGTTAAGGGGTTTAATTTCTCACCCTTTCAATTAATTTTTTGCAGCATACAATGAAAAATAAGAGGTAGAAATTGTCCAGATATACTGGTACACATCTGTAATCATAGCATTCAGGAGAATCGTGAGTTCAAGGCCAGCCTTGGATATATAGTTAGACTCTTTCCTCAGAATGAGAGAGAGAGAGAGAGAGAGAGAGAGAGAGAGAGAGAGAGAGAGGCCCGGGCGGGGGAGAGAGAGAGAGAGAGAGAGAGAGAGAGAGAGAGAGAGAGAGAGGACCAGGAGGGGTAGATAGAGAGGGAGAGGAGGCAGAGGAAGAGGAAAAGTTCCCCCTTTTCCTACATATCAGAACAGGAAGATTAGATGTCCTGTTAACGTGGTGTCCAAGAAAGACAAATGAGCTTTTTTCAACAGGCCTGTGGTATGCACATCTTACCAACAGAAAGACCTGTTCATGATCACAATGTACCAGGGATTAACACGGAAACCAAGGTTAGAGATTCATGGATCTCTGAAAGATAAACCACTAACCCAAGCATTCCAAAGAGTCCAATGAAAGCTTTCACATACATTTTAGCCAACATGCCAGCCATAAATCAAATGGCTAAATTAAATAATCAAATTGATTAACATTATGGGATATTGTATCGAAGTGCTTGAAGAAGTGGTCGAGTAACCAAAGAGCAGATTTCTCATGGGAGGTGTCATTTTCTTGTGGAAAGAAAAACATAGTCCCAAGGAAGGAAATTCTCCCAAGGGCTCTTGACATGACTTCAGTGGTCAATTGGACACAAACTACAGTAACCTGAGAGGAGGGACCGTCACCTGAAGAATTTCCTTGATGGTGTTGTTTGGGTCAGTGTCTGTGAAGGATTTTCTTAACTGTCAGTTGATGTAAGAAAACCCAGCCCACTGTGGGCAGTGCCACCCTGGGTAGGTGGGCCTGGGCTACATAAGAAAGGTAGCTGCAGAGGTCAGTGAGCAGTGCCCTTCCACGGTCTCTGCTTCAACTCCTGTCCTGGCTTCCCTCATTCAGGGATGGATGGTGACCTGGGAGGTACAAGAAGAAATAAATCCTTTCCTCCACAAGTTGCTTTTGGTTATGGTGTTTATCACAGCAACAGAAAAGCAAACTAGAACTACACCTTAGCAAGGTTAATTACTGCTCATCCTTCAGTAGATGCAAAATATCCCTTGATTAGTTCTACTTTCATTTATATTATGAAAGAAGTGGTTAAAAGAGAACAATGAAATTTAGCAAGTGATTTTGACAAATGCCTGAAGATAATGCTGAATATACTAATTTTATTTTGGCCAAGAAAAAATAACATTGTAGGGGCTGGAGAGACTGCTCAGTGGTTAAGAACTCTAGCTGTTCTTGCAGGAGACCTGGGTTCAAATCCCAGCATCCACATGACAGCTAACAACTGTCCTAACTCCAGTCCCAGGGGATCCAACAGCCTCTTCTGTCCTCCGCGGGCATTTCACGACACAGGTGCACTTACCTACATGCAGGCAATACACACATACACATAAAATAAAAATAAACAAAATTTAAAAAATAACATTGTAACTTTAAAATACTTAATATTAAAACTAAATAGTAAGGGGCTGGAGAGATGGCTCAGCAGCTAAGAGTACTTGCTGCTCCTGCAGAGAACCCAGTTCTGTTCCCAGAACCTGTATGGAAGCTAATAACCTTCCTTAACTCCAATTTCAGGAGATCCAATGCCCTTTTCCAGCCTCCATGGGCATTGCCTGCACGTGGTACACTTGCATAGATGCAGGCAAAATACCCATACACATAAAATTAAAATAAATTTTAAAAAATGAATGACAAATGGCAATAAAACGTCGTGAATATAATATTTAAAAACATTATTTCCACAGCTCCATTTAATGAAATGTTTAGAAGGTAACAGATTATGTTTGCAAAATATGAATTTCAAGTATATTAGTTTTTGTTTTTTGAGTTTTCGTTGTTGTTTGAGACAGGTTTTCATAGAGCTGAAGCTCTTTGAGCTGATCCTCTGACTCCATTCCCTGAGTGCTGGGATCACAAGTGTCTGTCACAATGCCTGGCTTTTTGTAATTACATAACAGTGTCTTTTTCCTTCTTTGAAACTTCCAGTTATAAAGTCAATGTGGATGTTTGACTACTTACCCTAAAACTTAAAACATTGTATTAATCAATGCTTATAAATAGTTTTGAAGACAATTTGTTTAATGCTTTGGTTTAACATTGTAAATATGAAGCTGGTGGTCAGTATCCAGTGAGTATGAATCCAGAAGCAGGGAGAACACTAAGACATTATGGAAAATATGGTGCTCACCATCAGCAGCCTTACTCAAAAGAAAGTCACATACCCAGAATTTCCCTTGAAACAGCTACCCATGTACTCGTGTACTCAGAAGGCATATGTGGTTTCTGTCACGTTCTGCTCGCCACCCCTATCTTTCACACACCATTTCCTTGCTTGGAGTTCTCTCTGTGACACCCAACATCTTTGTCTCTTAGACAGTGGCACATCCGTCCTAATCTAGCCCATAAGCCCATATGCCATGCAGACTAACTGAGGATCTGTTTTTCTACACTATCAAGCACATTTTCCAAAAACATTCCATGAAACTTCCATACAAAGTACTGGCTTCATCTGCCTCATTAGGAATCTGCTACAGACACTTAACATACTTTGAATCTTTGAGTGCAAAATCTTTGACTGAAAAAAACGTATTGAGGTGCTTATGAACCAAGGCAAGTCAACATTAGGTCATATTTGATACTTCATTTAATCTCACAACAATCCCATGAAGTTAGTAATGATAGGAAGTACACATAGATGAGAAAATAAACTCACACAATATGCAACAGGTCTTCTTAGTTTTATCTGATTGGCCATCTTTGAGCATGACATGGTGGTATATTGAGAAACTGGTTCCTGGAATGTCTGAGAAGAAAAGAACAAGAAAACTTAGTTGTGTAACATGTTCTCCCTTTCCTTTAGTCGTGTTTCCGCTGTGGCAAATCCCCAGATAGAGGTGGTTGAGCATGATTTCATGACTGATGTCCAATGAGCTGTAGTGAGCACACCTGTCTCCGACACTCTGGGGCTTGTATGGCCTCTTCTGGACTTGGTCTATGCCTGGAATTAGGTTAAGTATTCAAAACTAGTTTTGAAGAAATGAATAAAACAATTGACACAAACAAATTCAAAAAATGAGGTTGATGTTACAAACATCTTTAATACGATGGCTTGTATGTTGACATATCTTAATCCCTGAAATGAAATTTTTGTGAATTATTTCAGAGCACTAAACAAATAGCATTTTCAAATTTAACAGGAGCATTATATATTCTAAGAACTGATTATTTCAAAAATTTTGAAGTCTTTTCCTCCACTTTATGCAAAATTAACTGGAAATTTTTATAATTAGATAGTTCAATACATATTGACTGAAAAAAAAAACCACATATTAGTTAAATCATTGAAGTTAATTCAAGTGCCAATAAAAAATGATTTCTACAGCCAAGGCCCCACTCTGAGGAGCTAACAAACCTCAACATCGGTATACATTGTGCATTTATGAGAAAAAGATCTGAAAATTAAATTTGATTAGTGCGCATGACACTTTTTGAAAAATACTTTTCTACTTTGGCATTTCAGCATATACCCTTGTCCAAATCTAAAGAAAAAAATTATGAAAGAATGCATGAAATTCAGTGGGGGGCTAAGGGGGGGTGCAGATAGGGGAGGGGGGAAATATTGTTAAGATGCTTTGTATGAAATGCCCACAAATTCAATAACAACACATTGAAAACAAACTGCATAATTTTTAACATACTTCCTGTCCCTCCACTGTGCTCTAGAAAGTTCCTTCTAGACAGTGAGCAGAGGACACTCTGTGTCCCCTTTTGTATTTGAGTTTAGAAAGCTTGATGATAATCTTTAGATGACATTTTAAATGAAGACTATACAAGAAAATCACTCTAAATTTAGAATAATTCTACGTGAGAGCCAATTATTTTCTACTATTAAAATGCTGACCGTTACCTTACCACTTTCTTCCTCTCCTTATTTTATATAAATTCTTTCGTCGAGCATTTTTTATTTGATTCTTTGAATTTGATTCTTTGATTGCAAGAACAGCAGCAAACACAAAACACTGCCTAAGTCTTAATCTGAAGGTATCATCCTATACTATAGGAATTTAATTCCCTTGAAGTGGGATCTCTGGCTTTGACCCCAGTCAGGATCTGTGTTACGACCAGGTTGTTGACACAAGGAAACAACCAAAATAGAAAGAGTCAGGATGACCTGCTCATCTCCTCTCCAACTAGGCTGTAGGATCCCATGAAATGACACTATAATTACATGGAAAGTAATTGTCATATATTTGCCAAGAAATTACATGGTTGACAGTACTCTCTGAAAACTGTGCCACATTTCTAGTGCCAACAGCTATGTTAGCAGAAAATGAAATTAGAAACAGCCACAGGAGGTGTTTTCTCCTCATTTAGAAAACTATTTCATTTAAGAAGTAAAATTTAATTTACAAGTAAATATTGTAATACCAAAAATAAAATGGAATGACTTAGAAATGTTCCTAAGAGTTATTGTTATTTGGTATAATGTTGGCTTTATGGAATAAACAAAGTCATTTACCACATCTCAAGCTAATTATACATCCTATTCAGCGAGCGCCAGTACACTAAAGCCCTCTTGCCCACGTTATTCCTTGCAAACTAATGAATGCATGAGATTTCAATGGGCCAAGATAGGAATAACTGGGTTTTTAAAGCTTATAACTTTTACCAAAATAATATAAAAGCTATTTCTTAGGAATTCCAAGAGCTAATATTGTAATATAGGAATAGCTTTTTCCTCCAATTCAAAACTAGTTTCAAATGATCAAGTGTGTGGTTTACACACTCATGTTATTGTGGCATAAATGTGGGCCCCTTAGGAGCAAACCCCACCAACTCAAAAACAGCATTCAAATTCTCACTGTGCTAAAATCTTAGTTTTAGGAAAATAAGTCATTGATCACACAGTTTCTGTATGAATTAATTGTGCTTCACATCTTTTGCTAAATATACCTGGCCTCTTGGTAGAATATGTGGCCTACCTGAAAAAAATTAGAATAAAAACAGATTCATTTACACATGCTTGAAAGAACATTTCCAATTCAAATAATAAAGTGCACTCTCTAGTCAGTATATTTAATTAATGTAACAGTTTGTCATATTAACTGTGAGTGCACATATTTTATTTGTTAGTTAAGTCAAAACATTTGAAATTGTGGCACCCGGGGAAGACAGTTATTGTTAAAGTAATCAAGTTTTCCTCTCTTTTTTTTATAGTTCACAAAAGAAATTATTTTTATTACAAAAAGTAAGATTACTATGCACTGTACCAAGGGAAAGAAGCGATGTGCACAGTATTATTTATATCACTTAGTGTCTGTTAAAGATATCAAACAAGAAGAACATTATGCATGTGAAAATGTCTGAAACACTGCATAAGAATTTATTAATACTGATTACATGCAGGAAGAATTGCAGGTGCTTGGGAAATAGGAAGAGCGGAAGATTTAGATTTCATGACCTGTCTTTGTTGGAACTTATGATTTATCTAATCAAATAAAATTTAAAATATAAAATAATTAGTCATTTTTAATACAATGACTATAGAACTTGGATCAAAGGTTAAAGTAGAAACTTTGAGATGATAAGTATGAGCGTCATTCCTTGAATTACAAGGAAGGTTGGCATTCTAGTACAATGTTGGCACGTCTCATTCTAGTACAATAAACTATATTGAGGAAAAACAAATCTTCTGAGGGTTCTGCTGTGATTTCACTGTGTCAATTAAAAAAGTATGTACTGGAGAGAGTGAAGAGATTGTTGAACAAGCATAGGCACTTGATTTTGTATCTGCAGCACCCACTTAAAAAGCTTGGAGTGGTGGTACAAATCTGTGGGAGGTGGGGTGAGACAGGTGGCTCCCAGGAGCCCATTGGTCATGCAGTCCAGCCAAAATGGCAAGTTCCATGTTCAGTGGAACACAGATCCTGCCATTGTATCAGTGAGTCTCTCTCTCTCTCTCTCTCTCTCTCTCTCTCTCTCTCTCTCTCTCCTATACTATACTATACACAGGGATACACATGTACATGCTGGACAGTGATCTCAATGCAACAGTGTTGAAATAGAGTCCTGGCAGGAGGTGTCTATGTCACCAATGCTCCAGTCTCAAGTGTGGATTCATGCCACATAAGGTCTATCTCTTTCTCTCTCTCTTTTTCTCCACCCGGCTCCTTTTAAACATCTGCACACAAACACCTCGCTTTCTCCCTCTCCCCCACATCATTCCCTCTCTCTCTTACCTTCTCATCTTCTACCTCTAGAATTCACTGCAGCAAGTCTTTAGTCAGATACTGGCACCATGACATTGAATTTCTCAGCCTCCAGAACAGTAAGAAATACATTTTGTTCATTAGAAATTGCCCATTCTGGAGGCTGGAGAGATAGCACAGTTAAAAGCACTGGCTTCTCTTACAGAGAACCCAGGTTGAGTTCCCAGCACCCATATGGTGGCCCTCTTCTGTCCTCCAGGGTGATTGCACACAAAATGGTACACTTACATCCATGCAGGCAAAACTCTCATACACATAAAAAAAAATAAAGAAATCAAAAATAATTGTAAAGAAGTTTCCCATTTGTAG
This sequence comes from Nannospalax galili, assembly GCF_000622305.1. Taxonomy (NCBI): domain Eukaryota; kingdom Metazoa; phylum Chordata; class Mammalia; order Rodentia; family Spalacidae; genus Nannospalax; species Nannospalax galili. The sequence continues at coordinate 144,094 of NW_008352126.1, read as the reverse complement.
CGTTCTGTTGTAGCAGCACTGTGCGACAAAACAACACGTAGTTTGAAAATGGGGACTTGAGAAAGAATGACGTGAATCTAGAAACATCGGGGCAAAGTTAAAATGAAGCAAAAGAAAATGAGAAGGACATGCACCTCAGAGGGAAGAAACGAGATTAACACTGACCCTCCTTCACACTTAGACTCAGACATATGCAGACATGCGCGAGCGCACACACACACACACACACACACACACACACACACACACACACACTTTCTATGCTTACACATAGCTTCTGGGACCTGGCCAACTCATGGTCTTCTCAGCTGGTCCTCTCACTACAAATGTCACCAGTAGCCAATTCTCATTACATGGTGCCAATTCTTTGAAATAAACCTGATTAAAACACAGTTAATCTGCTAAGTGAAATAAAACCAGAAACAGAAGGACAAACATTGATCTGACTTTTATGCAGAATTTTAAAAAGTCAGTTTCAGCAAAGGAGAACGGAAGGGTGGTTACCACGTTACCATGGGCTGCGATGGTCACATATGTGTTGTGAGACTCAAAGGGACCAACAAGAAGGAAAGAGCAAATACGTAAATGCTTGTTAACTAATTCCCCAGTGTGATGGAAATCGTCAGCCTTGAGCCCAGAAGATAACTCCAAGGTGAATAAACACAGATACCTACATTGTCCCACTTAGTAGTCTGTGCTGAAAATCGAAGGGGGTACTAATATTAAAGCTGCAAGAGGAAAAGCAACTCATTAAACATAGGATAAATTATAGCAAGACTGATTGCTGATTTCCTGTCACAACAATGGAGACCAGAGGCAATGCACTGACACAAAAACCTGGAAGTGGGAAGCCAAGAATTTCACATCAGGAAAGACATCTTTAAAAAGTGAGATGAAGTTCTATCAAAAAGAGAACTGAAGGGAGGGAGGGAGAGAGCAAGGAGAGAGAGAAAAGAAAAGGAAGTAGTTTGTTTCTGGAAGATTTTCCTTATAGAACTACATAATGAATTTATCACAGAGAAAATACAATCAATAGCCACTAATTTGAATTCTAGTAGAAACCTAGTTACCTAATTTTAAAGGTCATTATTCAAGAAACATGAAAAGCAGTATAACTTCACATTTCTCCTTCTTAACTCAAAATATGAAGAGATCCAAAACAGGATATCAAAATAGTAAATCACAAATGTTCCACAGTGAAGAGCTTGAACCCACATAGCGTCACCGGTAAATTCTATCAGTCACAGAGGCATTAACACCATTGGTTTGCAGAACCTTTCAAACATACAGGAGGAAGAAGTATTTCATTATTCATTATTTTATGATGGTATTTTCATGCTGATTGAAAATCAGGCAAAGACATCTGGAAAAATAAGCCCACAGAAAAAAAAATCTCTTTTGAGTATTACACTATGCACAAAAAACTACTAACCACAGTATCATCACGCATAAGGCATTGTGCTGCATAATAAACTTAAATTTATCTCAAGAATGTAAGATTTGGTTGGACCTGAAATCAATTGGTGTAATATATCATAGTAAAATAGTAGGAATACATTTTTATTATATCTTAATATATACATAAAACATCAGAAAAATGCAGTATCATTCCATGATATGAAAGGAAACTCAACAAATTAGAAAGGTAAGGCATCTTCTTCAACCTGGTATAGGCCAGCTGCAGGGAATCCACAGCAAACACCATGTGAAATGGCGGAAGGCTGGATGCTTTACTTCTGATCAGTTGCTAAAGTTGTTTACTGTTCCTGTTTCGAGGAACATCATAATACTAAAAATGAAAAATACCCTAATTCAAAACATCAACAAACACATTTGAAGGTTATAAATCAGCTTAAAATATAATTATCATATATTAATGTATGAAAGAATGTTTTATTCTTATACTTTAGAAGATTATATATGAGCTTAAAATCCAATTACTATTTATTAATGTATGAAAGAATGATGTTTTATTCTTTTTTTATTTTTTAAAACTTTTAAAAAATTTTTATCATTTTTATTTTATGTGTATGCGTGTATTGCCTGAATGTAGGTAAGTGTACCCATGTCGTACAATGTCTGCAGAGGTCAGAATGGGCTGTTGGAACCCCTTGGGACTGGAGTTATGGACAGTTGTTAGCTGCCATGTAGGTGCTGGGATATGAACCCAGGTCTTCTGCAAAAACAACCAGTGTTCTTAACCACTGAGCCATCTCTCCAGCCCCCATGTTTTATTCTTATACTGACAGAGGCCCTAGAGGTTAAGGACTTTTTAACATTCCAAGTATGACTGAGCCATAGGGGAGAGACCCTGAATGTACTCAGTTTTAAATAGATTTGGGTTAGAAAGTTTGAGGATATAGACAAGATGGAGATTTTAATAGCAACATCCATAATCACCAGCTTTAAAGAATCAACGCTTATGACCATACACTAAGCTTTTCATATAGCAAAAAGACATTTATTATCAAGGTAGAGATATTTCTTCTACCTTAAGAACAAAGGAAATAATTCCCAGTGGCATACAGTATAATCTCTATGCCTGGAGAACGTTTTGCCAAAAAACATTTTCCCTATGATTTCCAAAGATAAATTTTCACAAAGTCTAATTTTACTTAGAATTATACATGCATAAAGTCTGCCCCTTAGACATAAGCAGTAAACTTGTCTCTTTCCTTTCAGTTCAGTACTTAAAAAGCATTACATTGAGTTCATTCACAAAAATTCATTTATTTTAGGAAACTGGAAATTTTGCAAATGTAGTCCACATTTCTGACTTAGAAAGGCCCTTTCTGAATATTTTCAATTTTTGTCTAATAATAAACATGTAAACCAGTTTAATTCTCTTCTGGAATGTCTTTTAATTTAGCGTTTTGTGTACTTAGCTGGGTCATTTATCCTAAATAGTTACAAAAGAGAACAAAGACTGATACAGGACTCAGCATTTTCTCCATCTTCCTAGGGTATATACCTTTTCAAACAGCAAATGTTACATACCTCAGCCACATTATGCATCCCAAGTGATGAGGAGCTGGGTCCTAGACAGGTGGACACATCTGTTCCAGTCCATCGGACCTTACTTACACCGACTGTGTTCTGTAATCATTATGGTTTTTATCCCAAATTACAGTGTCAATCTGTTCAGAATTAATATGTATTACTCCACCACTTGTTACAAAATTTCAGTTTATTTATTGGACCAAATCCTGCCCTAATCACTTAGGCACAATTCCCACTGAAAATCTAAAAGAGAAAATGTGTATCCAGAGATTACATTTCCATTGCATGTCAAAAGATATTTTGCATAAGTGGATATTATTGCTGCTCCCAGTGAACATTCTTTTGTGTCAATAGAAAAAAAAACTTGCTTCAGTTTTTAGTGCACTGGTTTGAGCCATTTCTAATCACCTTTTCTAATGCACATTACATCCAGGTTTGATGATTTTCATTAAGAAAAAGAAAGGTTGGCAAGTTATTTACTTCACTCAAAATGAAGCTTATATTTTTAATACTTAGGAAATTATAGTTTTAATTACCTCTTCCCTTTTATGTCCAGTAATTTTTAAAGACTATAGGTCCTTGAAGCCACAATTCTATTTTATTATTACATGATGAATCACTATACTGCAATTTTATTTCTTTTTCCTCTTCTAGTCTCCCTGAAGCTAACTAAATACATAGATTTTATTGAGGAGAAAAGAGTTATTAATTCATAATTATTATGTAAAGGTTAATTGGCTAACACCCTCTAAATGACTTTCCCACCAGCTGGTGACTTTGTTCCATTTTTTTTCCACCTGGTTGATACAGAGAAAGTCGAGGTTCAAAAGCTGATGGAATTTAAAAGCAGAGGAATTTTTAAGCAGGTTCGAAAATCAGATGTACGCAGAAGATAGTAGAGCGGCATACTCCATGAATGTATATTTTTGAGTTTTCAAAAACAGAAGGAGAACTACAATGCGGTGCCCTTTCACCTGAGGTTTCAGGGAGAGGTGTGGTATCACCGTCTTTCTAATCAGCGGCTATACTTGCCTACTGTAGTGTGCGAAATGCCAATAGTGCATAGAGCAAAACGAATCCTATTAGCTTGATGTATCCTACATGAGGAAGCTACGATCAAGGTTGAAATCAGAGCAGAGAAGAATAATCAAAATTCAGTCAGAAGAAAATTGGCCCCTCATCTTGATGCCTCCTTTAACTTCCCTGTGGTTGTAACAGGTCACACATGGGATGGTTATACCCAGGTGTTGCCAAATCATTTCTAGTCATTGCCCAAAAACCTCTGAGTCTATCACAGTAGCTATGCCAGGCCTGACTCAATTATTTGAGCAAACTGCTTTGCAATTATTAGACATGTTATGAGAAAATGTGAACGGCTTTGACCAGTAAATTTTCAATATATTTCCCCCCTCAGGCAAGAATAAAACTTAAAATAAAACTCCAGAGACTCTGACATTCTTCTCATCACATAACACATACCAGTAGAGAATAAAAAGAAGAAAAGACATGAATATTTTAAAAGGCCTTTTGAATCTTGCAGGCATAAAATAGAAGTATATATCATTCTCGCAGACCTGGAGTCCACGCAGATACACATTGAAAGACAGGCTTTGTACCACCGTCTTCTGCTGATACGTCAAAGGAAAAGGATTCATTCTCAGCTTTTCAGGGTGTCTGTCATTAGATACATTAATATGGATGAACCAGCACAAAATCAAAAAGCAGTAAGAAAGGTGAGCTTAAAGCGATAAAGGCTTTAAAATATATTTAAGTTGGGCTTTAATTTGGAGACTACGCTTTGAGGTTCTATAATTACCTTTCTGTCTCCACTTACTCAGGAAGAAAAAAAAATACTAATTAGATGTCTCTGAAGCCCACTTGTCAGTATTTTACTAAACATTGCTCAAGCTTTCCAACACATGAAGGAATGAACTGCTGTTGACAGGAACTGAGCAAGATTTCTTTTCTGTCATAGCATCCCTTATTTTGATGTATTACATTTAGAGTAAAACACAGAAGGACTGTCCTTTGAACACATTCTCTAACCAAAAGTAGTGTTAATTCACAATCATTTATATAATAATTTAATGTATTTTCTTAACAAAAATTCCTATCAAAGAATAAATGAGGATAGATATTTCTATAATACTGTACATTCAAACTGACTTTTTGGTCCATTCATTTCGCACTGCTATATATTACCATGATGGCACATGATTTGATAATGATATCATAATTATACTATGTTGCCCCATTCATAGTAGCAGTGTTTGGGAAATAACTTGCCATTGATACGTTAATATTTTTCTTAACACCTAGAGAATGGATTTTAGACCTACCCCTAAAGGTATAAGAAATAAGAAAACCACATAAATTGTTGATAGGTCAACAGTACAGAACTTGAGATTTTTATTCCAAATTATGTTTGTTGCAAAATACAAGCCCTCATTATTTTATCAAAGTAAGCTAAAAGAACTAGTGTTTTTATACTGTGAATTTATTAAAAATAAAAAAGAAACAGGAAAAGGTTAGCTTCTTGCCAATTTCTGAATTTATAAAAGAGTTTTCAAATTTTATATCTCATGATTAATTTAGGCACTTGGGTTGATTTTAGAATTCAAGAAGAAGAAGAGGAGGAGGAGGAGGAAGGGGAGGAGGAGGAGGAGGGAGAGGAGGAGAAAGAGGAGGAGGAGGAAGGGGAGGAGGAGGAGGAAGAGGAGGAGGAGGCAGAGGAGGAGGAGGAAAAGGAGGAGGAGGAGGGAATGTTGAGCCAAGCATGGTAGCTTGCCCCTGTAATCCCAGCACTTGGGAGGATGGCTAAGAGTTTCCGGCTAGCCTGGTCTACACAGTGAGACCCTGTTTCTAAAACAAAACAAGTCAAACAAAGTGGCAGAGTGCAAAAAGAGAGAAGGAAGGGGAGCGAGAGCACCCCTGAACCCCTGTGGGAGGGGTAGGGATGCGGCCAGATGTGAAGAATTGGGCGGTGTTCATCAGGCAGGTGGGCAGGAAGGTGTTCCAGCTGGAGCTGACACCTAAGACAGGATGACATGGAAGGGACGAAGACAGAGACAGCCAGGACAGCTCAGAGGGAGGAGGGGGAGGAGGGTTAGGGTTAGGGTTTGCTGTCTTGTACCAAATGCTAACTTTCAGGAGCACTGACTGCTTTTGCAGAGGACCCAGGTTTGAATTCCAGAACCTACATAGTGCCTAACAACTGTTTATAACTTCAGTTCCAGGGGATCTGACGCCCTCCTCTGACCTCAGCAAACATCTCATGACACAAAAAACTAACTTTAGCAACAACAATGGTATTACTTCCAGAAGCTATCAATCACATTTTTGTTTAGTAACATATGCTTTAATATTTTTAGTTAAAGTATCATTATAAGTTATTTTAGATAACCTTGTTTTACCATGTTAAGTCTCATATGCACCTTACCTAGCTTTCTTTAAAGTTGCTATGGATAGCTCTAATTGGATTTAGTGGGCTAAATTAGTTAATTAAATGGGGGCATGAATTTGGGAGGAAGTTATGATAAGGCAGTTGAAGTGGGAATAGTTAGGGTAGTAGGTATGATCAAGGTACACTGTACACATGTTCAAACTATTCAAAGAATAACTTTTTAATTTTTTTTCTTAATTCTGACCAGATACTTTGAGGAATGTCATTCAAGTTGACTTTGACTGATGACATCTCATGATGAGCCTGGGTGGAATGATTTGGTTGAGGGTTACCACTTAGGTGTGTTACCATTTACTTCACGCACTTCATGTGAAGGGATGGATGTGTTCAACATGTGTGATAACCCACATCCTAAACAGCAAAAATGATTAAGATAGTACCTGAAAAGCGTTTATACACTAAAGACTTGTTTCATGCACGTGCTCTGTATTTTGTAAGCAATTTCTTCCATCTACCTCTCATTTGAATGGAGGGAAATTAACCTTACTTCCTGGACACAGTACTATATAGTACTGTAGTACTATAGTACAGTAACCTATACACAGCACTTAGAATAACCTTCCTACATTTTTGTTTATTACATAAGAACTCATGGTAGTTATTATATTACTGGGTTATAATTCAATACAGTGACTACTTGTTTTAAAATTATTACACCTGGTCATCTGACCTCTTGATCAGGGAGGCCAAGGAGACCCCACCAGATGGACTTGAACCAGTGTCCAGTCTATAAAGAGGCGGGTTAACACAGAGGAATCATTTCCTCCATGCTTCCAAGAGAAGCCAACAATGGTCGAGCAGGACCTTTGACTTATCTTCACGTAGATGGAACTGGTAAAAGAAAGGAGCCAGGGGCTCC
>NW_008352126.1:133135-136299 GCF_000622305.1 Nannospalax galili | reverse complement strand
ACTGAAATCTACCTGATGACTTTATATCCATGCTCAGATGCCAAGGAGCTCAGAAAGTAACTGACTGTGACTAGTAATAATCAGATAAATAGAGATTAGAAACACATGTGCAAACACTTTAGTGTTAATTGTATTACAAATGAAGTTTTCTATATGAAACTGCATATTTTAATAATGAAATAGAGATCTTTTTTAAAGGTTAAACTCATTCAATTTTATATCTTACAGAGTTTATGAGTAAAAGATTGTATAAGCATAATAATTCATCGGTAAACCTAAAAATGTACAGCCAATTTTGAAAGAGATGTACCCTAGCTCAGAAAAATGTTATTGAATAGGTTAATGCTGTTGTAATGAAATGCTTCTTTTAATTAAAATAAATTTTAAAAAAATTATTACACCTATAGCCCTTGGAGGTCATTTTAGAACTTTCTTCTGGCAACTAAAAATTTAATAGATTGCATTCTTCAGTATCTCCGAAAATTTCTGTAAGATTTAACTAAGAGAGTCATGTTTTCCACAAATTTCCCCCAGGTTACCTATCACATAAAGCATAACATTCAGTACATGTTTCATGAAGCTTATGTGGAAGATTAGATTACTCCCACACTTGTGGTCTCAAAATAAAAGTTCCTTATCCACATCCAAGTGTCAATATTCTCTGAAATCTACACCACCTGTAAGGCACTGAGGTTTCCAGAAGCCTGTTCTTCACTTTCAACTCTTCTCATTTGTCATCTTCTTGAGAACATCGGTCTCCATCTACCCAATTTGGTTTTTAAGCAGTTCTATCCTGTTCTCCCAAAGTGTGCAGGGACCTCAGGAATAATTCCAATGTGACCATCCTTAGCTTTTGCAACAAACACTGACTCCCAAGATATTTTACCCAGAATTCATGGTTCCCTGGGGGAGGAAGACATTATAGTTAGTTGTAGCTTGAAATAATTTTCTCTATTTCTTATATTTTGAAATATTAAAGAAAATAGGAGGCTGGAGAGATGACTTAGAAGATAAGGACAATAGGTGTTCCTGCAATGTACCTAGGTTCCAGTCCCAACACCACATGGTGACTAAAATGCATCCATAACTCCAGGTCCAGGGCATCTGATGACTTCTTTTGGCCTTCACAAGTAAGCATATGGCATACTTCCATACATGCAGGCAAAACACACATACATGTGAAATAAAACGAATAAAACAAAGAGAGAAAATAGTTTAAGCATCTCCAGCAAGAGGTGAAAACCATACTTCTTAAAATGCTTTTTAAAAAACAAATCAAAATCATCTTTTAGTGTAGATCTGAAGAGCCATATTACCCAAAGAAAGAAAAATATCACAGAAATCGTTATAGGAATTTCTTATATTGAAAAAACAGTACTTTCACAGGATTTTAGCACATATGGCCTTTCACTAATTTTCAGTTCCTATCAAGACAGAACTGAGAAGGGCGCCGGTGTACACCGCAGGGAAGCCAGATCCTTGCAGGCAGCATTTCCTGCATAATTCAGTGGGTTTCTTCACATTAGATGGACGGCAAGCACAGCCTAGTGGGAATATGCGATGGAACAAGCTTGGGGAAAGTGCAGACCGAACAACTTCCAAAGACTGATGAAACAGTTTCCGGACTGGATTGTGGGAGTTAAGATCTATGACAAGTCCAACCGGCAAAAGGAAAATGGGCCTCGGACAGATGCCAAGCAGGATGAACGTTGAGGTGAAGCTAGGTTCAACTTACACACAAGAGAGCACAGGCTGCAACTTAAAGGCTATGTGCTTTTAAAGTATTTGGCAAGGATACAGGAGATGAATTTGAATTTTTATTTCCTCCGTGAACTATTTGAGAATGATTTGGGGGAGAGCATCTATAATCCAATAAAATTATTTAGCAGAATCATCCAATTCATAGCAACATCTGGCTGGTCGTACACAGCGCAGCCTATCCATCTTCTTACAAAAATATTTATTCATAAAAACATGAAAGCCCAGACCCAGATTTAAAGATAGTACTGAGAGCAGCCTGAGGTCAGATTATAAATGATATCTTCATTAAACCTGAGGACGTTGACTCTGACTGGGACAGTCTATTCGGTTTTTTATCCACTGGAAAATAAAGATAACTAAGGGAAAGTAGGAAGCCAGGCCGTTTGTCTTCAACAATGTGTCCATAAAACAGGAAGCAAAGGAGCACACACATACACACACACACACACACACACACACACACACACACACGCACACACACACAATCCCCCTGAAGCCAGGCGATCACAAGGTGGAGAGAACTCTTAGCAGCACATTCATTACACTCACAGCTCTGTACTGCGTTTGAAAATGGCTTATGGGATGTTTACGGGAGCGTTCATAGCAAGGCATGAACAGGAGCCAGGCAATGAAGGTCTTTGCTGTTCAAGAGCAATTCACCATCATCAACTCAATTAGAACCTGATAAAACTACCTGATCTAGAAGGTTCATTCCCTTGTCTACCATGTGAGCACACAGCGTTTGTCCTCTCCAGAGGACATGGAAATAACATGTCATCTTGCAGACAGAGGAAGTCCTCACCAGACACTGACCTCCTTCCACCTCAAACTTGCACTTCCAAGCATTCAAAATAGTAAATAAATTTCTTTATAAATTCTTTGTTGTCTGGTCATAGGCATTTTGTTGTAGCGGCACAAACAGATGAAGCCATATCTCTACCATTTGAGAGTTTATTGTAGTGAAGCCACATATTCAAACTTCCTCATCATGAAGCTTAAATATAATAGGACAATTATCAAGCTGGGCAGTATCAACTATTAACTTGACACACCTGGGTGGAGAGAAACTCACTGAGGAATTGCCTCCATTGTCTATGGACAGATCTATGGGGCATTTTCTTGATTGTTGAGTGATGTGGGAGGGCCCAGCCCACTGTGGGTGGTGCCACCTCTGACCAGGTGGTCCTGTGTTGTAGAAGAAAGCAGACTGAGTACAGGCCAGGGGAGCAAACCAGTAAGCAGTGTTCTTCCAAGGCCTGTGCTCCAGGTTCCCACCCTGATTTCCTGCCTTGGCTTCCCTTGATGATGGACTGTTGTAAGCCAGATAAACCCTTTCCTCCCCAAGCTGGTTTCGGGGGTGTTTTTATCACAGCAATAGAAAGTAACTAATATATATATATATA
>NW_008352126.1:109141-133094 GCF_000622305.1 Nannospalax galili | reverse complement strand
ACGTCACAATCATATAGTATTTCATAATACAAGCTTTATGTTCTAATCAATCACTTACATAAAGAAAAACGTAATGAAAGTATACACCAAAAAAGATAATCACAAATCTAATAACCTAAACTTTAAGGTGTAAATCATAACCAGATATTTAAAATAATGATTAAGTTTTAAGATTTGTTTTGAGATTTAAAGTTAGTTTTTAAAAGACTTCTTGACTTTAGTATAGACGTAGATCTCAGCGAATGTTGCAAAGGTACTTCTGAGAGCTCCCACATTCCTTTCCCTCAATTTCCACAATTATTAATATAGTAGTGTGTTCACTCATCATCATAAATGAGTCAAAATAAATGTGTTATGTTTAACCAAAGTAAATGCAGTTTCTATGTTCTCTGCTTTCTATTATGCCACTTCCATCACAGAATCCAACCAGAACTACCCACTGCAGCCATGCTAAGGTGCTGCCAGGATACCACGATGCACACATTCAGGGTCTTACCAGAAGACAACCCTCTGCAGCAATCCCAAGGTTCTCCTGGGACACAACACTGTGATACACATACTAACACAATCATTATGAGTCCGTGGCTCCCTCTGGATGCAAGAGTTTCTCATGCTTTCTTTGAATGTTCCTTAACTGGAGTTGTCTGATATCTCCTCATGATTTAAGTAAGACTTTTGGAGAGAAAAGCCTCAGAAGCAATGAGCCATTATTATCATATTCTATTATTAGACAAGTGACCAAAATGGCTTAGTGTTGTTGGTGGTGTGGTCTTAACAGCCTAGCAGAGGTGGACTTTATTTTCATTCCATTCCACAACCGTAGTCCCTGGAAGAGTCGATTACTTGTGATCTGTAGATGGAAATGTAAAGTTCTGTCCCACTTCTTAGACTAGTATATATGCATAAGTTACATGGAGTAGCATTTGTGTGTTGTGTATTGTGTATTGTGTATTTATATATTTGTGTATTGTGTATTGTGTCTAGTAACATTTGTGTATTCTTTCCCACCAGCATATTCATTCAATAATTTATTGCATATTCTAAATTGTTATCCAGCATTCCATTATCAATTCTGTTGCTAAGCTATTTCAACATTGTCTGTTGGAAGATCTTTCAGAAGGCTCATGTATCACTTTGAAATACCTACTTTGTGACTATGTGTGTGTGTGTGTGTACCTTAACCATGTTTAGTATTCCCTACCCTAGGACTTGAAACTTCTTCGTGTGTGTGTGTGTGTGTGTGTGTGTGTGTGTGTGTGTGTGTACCTTAACCTTGTTTAGTATTCCCTACCCTAGGACTTGAAACTTCTTCGTGTGTGTGTGTGTGTGTGTGTGTGTGTGTGTGTACCTTAACCGTGTTTAGTATTCCCTACCCTAGGACTTGAAACTTCTTCGTGTGTGTGTGTGTGTGTGTGTGTGTGTGTGTGTGTCTGAACACCTCTTTAACTTCTTCTACCTCTACAAAAATCACCCAGAACCATGTTTAATAATCCCCACCCAAGGGCTGGGGTATATGCCTCCTTCTTAGACCTCTCAGCTGACAGAGTATGTGTGTATGCTAGCCAGTGTAGATGCATATATCTATCAATATCTCTATATGAACTATCTATGTTTATAGCAATCTGTGTGTAATTCAAACTTACCTCCAACTCCAGCCCACTACCACATACATCATTCCAACCTTCTCTTGCTGAAGGCAAATGCAAACAATCCTCTTTTGACAGCCTATGTTTGACAAAAGCCATAGTTACAATAACAATATTCATGCTACATGTTTTGTTTTTATAGACATGCACTAAGTAAATAACTTACTGATGTCAATTGAGATAAAACAATTAATATCCAGAAGAATATGGATATTGTATTTTATCAGTTAGCACTTGGGATGCAGAGACAGGAGAATCTCAGTGAGTTCAAGGCCAGCCTGGAGTACATAGGGAGTTCCAGGACACCTACTCCAAGTAAAGTTTGTACTATGTCACATCCTCAGAATCCTATGATTGATTTAGTTAAGAAACTAATGTTTAAACAGGAAAACTGGTTATACCTGGCTTTACATTTTATTCATATCCGAAGGGGTCACATCACTGTCAAAATATATAGTGCTTCTAATGGAAGGAGGCAATAGCGGCTGGAAGTGATTTTGAAGCTTTCGTGGAAAGCTTCACTGTTCCTTTGTTTTATAAGCATTCGGGAAACATCTTTGATATCCCAGAGATTATACTGAATTCCAGTCATTTAAAGGTAATTAAAATACATTGCTGACATCATGTAACTTGAGTCTAGTCTAGATTGTTTCATTTCTGACTTTTAAATTTTGGTAAATTGGAGGACAGATAAAGGCAAAAATAAGATTTTGCAAAGTTTTTGGACACCTGGTTGCATAACCACAGCCGGAGGCCCCATAGGTAGAACAATCACCTCAAGTCAGAAGTGTCAAAATATAAAAGATGTACATAGAAGAAATTAAAGTGATGGAATTGGATCCACACTTTAGAACACAAAGGGGGGTTGATACAGAGGTAGAAATATGAAATCAAAATGTATGATGAAGTGGGGTGTTTTCCCAGAGAGAACAGTGTAAGATATATCTGTAGACCAAAAGAAGTAAGAAAAAATATCAGAGAAAATAAAGATAATAAAGGACGGTGGAATCTTAGCTGAAGTGGCTGTCTGTTACAAAACGGCACTTGATAGAGGTAAAGATACAAGGTAAGATGATTTTTATAAACCAAGGCATATAAGAGTGACTATGGGGACAAAAATAAACAGACATGATTGATATCAAAAGAGTTAACTGAAGCAGATATAATTCAGAGATTTGAATATGAAATTAGAAACACATACGTGAGAAATTATGGCTAAAAAATTAATTATAGTTTTAGTGCAGTGACACGTGCCTGGAATCCCAGCTGTGCAGGAGGTGGAGGTGGAATGATCAAAAGCCTTTTGTAAATGTTTAACTGTATATCCATATAATGTCAAATTGTACATATAGAATGCATGCTTTTGTAAATATATAAGTAGGAAGAATGGACTTGATGGAGACTTGGATCCACTGTATAAAGGGGGGTGTTTATGTTGTGAAGGGGTAAGGAGAGATGAAAGTGGAATTACTTGAACTAGGGATCAAAGGTACCACTTGACAAAACAGGAGTGGGAAGACCCGGTCAGGGGGAAGAGGAAGGCATACTGAACTCTGAACTGCCTATATCAACACTCTCTGCTCCGTGCTTCCCCAGCTGGAAATGAGAGAGGAGACACTGGAAAACTTCACTTACGGAAAGTCTGGGGGTGTCTAAAATGTCTATCATACTTTATGGGTTTGTTTCTGTCATTTGGTTTGTGAGATTTGGGATTTGTCTTTGTTGTTTTAGTTTGGTTTGGTTTCACTGGTGGATTGATTGGTTGATTGATTGATTGATTGATTGATTGATTGACTGACTGATTTTGAGACATATGACCCATAGCGCCATGACCCATGCTGGCCTTGAGCTTGTAGTCCTCCTGCCTCTACTTCCTAAATGCTGGGATGGCGCGCATGTACAACAATACCTAGTTTTTGATCTGATATTTAAGAGATGCCCAGCAAGTTTTAGTGCTGAGCAAATGTGTGACTGTTCAGCCTAAGAACGTGAAACATGGACATTCATTACCTGTGGTGGTTGCTCAGCACAAGCTACACTAAAAATATAAACTCAATCTCTTCCTTAGTCAAGATAGGTTCTGCCTTGTGAGCACCCACTAAGAGTACCTTGAAGTTATTCTAAAAACCTCAAATGCTCCAGCTCACTGATTTGACCCTGGCCATCACCCAAGCACACTGAATTATTTAGATGTTCCAAAAAGACACGAACAAGAAGCCCTAACTTCAGTCCTTTCTCTAATTCCTTTCCTTTCTTCCTGCCTCACTGCCTTATCAGCTCCTCATTCTTGTAAGACCTTCAACTTCTCATTTGATTCAATTATTTATTTATAGCATTTACTGTCACTTTCAATTTGTTCTTTGGCTATTTAAATTTGAATAAAATCCATTTAGTAAACTTAAATACAATCATTTTAATGACCGTGTATTCAATACCTACTCATATGACAGGCGCTATACTAAGTTATAAGTTACAGAAATAAAAAAAAAGCACAGTGATGAGTCCAGGCTACTGTTTGTTACCTGAATTCTAATAGCCGTACATGTGGAATTTCACTCTGGCAGAAACTAACAGTGTGGGACTCACAGGATATCACTTCAGATATTTGCTACAGGAGTCATCTGCCACACTTAATTGCATTTATTAATCAATTAACTATATAAGAGATGCATTTAATGAGGTAAGTGCTGAAATTTCCCATGATTTAGAGACCCTAAATTCAATCAATTTCATTAAGACCCTCAAGCAAGAAAGGAGTCTGGACATGTCAGGACAGCACCTGAAGGGCTGTAGTGTAATGAAGTTCATGGTCAATGCCAAACTGTACAGATAAATTTGGTTCTCTAGAATGTTATAGACATAAATAGAAGCATGCCATTATGAATCCAGATGCCTAATGTCATATTATTGTTCTATATTTTTAAAGAGATGACTTTGTTTCAAGTCATAGTGATCCTTGTTTTCTTATTGAATTGTAGCAGAGGATACTACGGTTGTTCTGTATAAAATCATTTTCTGTTTTTTTTATTATTATACAGGACTACTTAAAGCCATTTCACACAAGTATGCAGTGTATTTTGATAATGTTCCCCTTCAAGCTTTATCCCTTCACAGTTTTTGGCCTTTGTTTCTCAGTTTTGCTTCTGTTGCTGTTTTATAAGTTTACTCAAAAGTATATGGTGTGTGTGTGTGTGTGTGTGTGTGTGTGTGTGTGTGTGTGTGTGTAGCTGAAGGTTATCTAACAAAAATCTCAGTGCCAGGCAAGAGAAACCACCCTAAAAGTTTTTGGTTAGGGTACTCCAAATGCTTCCCAAAACAGCATAGACTATTGCAAATGCCCTTGGTTGCCTCCCGGAGCTTGCTGAAGATACCACATACTTCTGACCCAAGACTTGGAGGAACTCGAGCTGTAACTGACTGAAAGCCTCCTCCCCAAGGACCAGCTCTCATAATGTCAGGAGGTGCTGTGCAACCTGCCAAGGGAGAAATGAATAGTCCTATCTAGCTGGAAAGTCTATGAATGACAATAACGACTAGCCCAGCAAAATATTCCTAATGATGCAATGGTGGCACTTTTATCTTTGCGGTAACAAAGAGATGTCTAATTGGAGGTAGGCCCACTCAGTAGGAGGGAGTTGTTACCTAGTACTGGAGACTTAGACAAATACTATGGCTGGAGAGGTCATAGATCCTAGAGGAGACCAGCTACTGTCAGTGCCCTAAATCGATAATTTTCTAACTGTATTCTAAATAGCCTTATATCTACAGATAAGTAAAGCTCTCATCACTCAAGTTATTTAGAGTAAACTTGTGAAGAAAATTCCAAGGAATTATACTGTTGATAAAGCTTTACCCTTTAGCAATATTGAATTGTACTATCTACAAATAATACCTTTCTGTGAAATAAAAGTTTTAATAACTTGCAGCTCTTGCTGATTTTTTCATGAACTAAGGTAATTATTTCACCTGAATATTTAATCTTATTTTTCCTACTAAAGTTTTACCCTGTTGATCATGTAGGTATAGTGGTTATAATTGGCGTAGCTGGCAAGGAAAGCCATCACATTAGGAATATAAATGTATTTAAAAGTCTATCTAAAAGTATAATTATAAAAATGGAATGAGAGCTATTGGAAAATCTTTTCTAAGTATAAACAATCACATTTACTAAACCACATTATAGAAATCACATAAGCAAAAGATATTACAAAGTATTATTTCGAGAAACAATAGGAATGCAGACTTCTTAATAACTGCCGGCCAAATACAAAATGAGTGTAATCTACCATGATTAACTGCTTGTGCTTTTTCCCCCAAAACTGTATAATTGAGAAACAGTGTAATCAATGATACAAACGTAACTCTAATGTATCTTTCATACACAACCCTAATGGCTTTCGTAGTCTCCAAATGCTCCTGTGCAGAAGAAAGCACTATATTTGAAAATAGCCATTTGTACTATTGCACTCTCCCGGTGACTTGTATGTGAAATTTTCATCACATCAAATGTAAAAATACATATTGTGATATATTCCCCTTGTTTCTATATTCTTAATAAATTAGTGTGGCAAATATCTTTTTTAAACCTAACACACTAAGCAAAAAATTTTGTTATGTCATAACAAAACCACAAAATAAATAAGTGGTCTGATTTCTTGTATTCAGAATTGCTTCAGGAAAAGACTGGCCTGGGATTTGACTTCTGCCCTCCTGACTGATGCATCTCTGAGCCATCCTTCAACACAATCCTGCTAGCACACCCAGAGTACCACTCAGGAGTCACTGACATCCAGCCGAATGACCCTTCATCACCTCCAGTCCTCGCTCAAGACTTCCATTAAAGGAGGGCAAACGCTGCCCCAGAGCCCGCTAGTAGCTCTAACCTGAGAGTTTCATTTCCAGCTTGTTAGCCATTTGTGATGTGTCCTTCAGCAGTGCTCTTGTGCAGACCCCCCCAGCCCCCAGAGAACTGCTGATTAGAAAAGTCTAGTTGATACTAGGGAAAGTTCAACTCTTCCTTTCTTCTTAAAGATTTATATTCTTTCTGGCTGATAGGTGATGAACCAATATTCCCAACAATGACTTTTTTTATTATTTTTTTAATTTTATGTGTACGAGTGTATCGCCTGCATATATGTGAGTGTGCCGTGTTTTGCATTTTTATAGTTCATAAATTCTGTATTACCTCAGAGTATCTGTTTACATTTTTAAGATTTTTATTTCTTATTTTTAAGGTGTATGAGTATATTGCCAACATCTATGTAAGTGCACCCATGGCATGCAATGCCCAAGGTGGTCAGAAGAGGCATCAGACCTCCTGGAACTGGAGCTACAGAAGGCTGTTAGCTGCCATGTGGATGCTGGGAATCGAAACCTGGTCCTCTCCAAGAGCAGCCAGTGCTCTTTAACCACTGAGCCATCCCTCCAGGCCTTAAGATTTTAATCTAAAGATGTATAGAAATTTGTTCTATCAAGAAAGAAATCTCAATAAATATTCCTTCTTTCTTTCCCCAAATACACATATAGAACTTCATCTCCTATAATCAGATTACCATAAACATAGGTGATAATGCAATGATTATCTCACAACATTAATGCTTTCTTAGTCTAGCCAAGGAAGGGTGTAGAAAGCTTCAAGTGGATTAAAATACTGAACACTCTATAAGTTATTGAAAGTAATTTTTTTTTTTTTACTGATCTGGGATTCATTACTGAAACAGCTACTTAAAGCCTTGGCAATCAAGGAGCCATCCCTTTCTGTAAAAATGGTCTCTGTAGTTACGACTATGAAAATAAAACTTATGATGGCTCTCACTTGTAAGTCTCTGAAGCCTGGACTCACTGTCAACTGTGCTTTTCAACCAATGACCTCCAAGTGCTTTATCAATAAGGATTATGGGAGTGTGGCATACAAGTGCAATAGACAAGTGCTTAACAAATCATGGAATAAATTTTGAACCATTTCCCACACTACATGCTATCTATCTATCATCATCATCTATATATATATATATATATATATGATGTATGCACATATATGTGTTAATGTTCATACTATGGTGCCTACTCCAACATTTAAAATATTAAAGGGGCTACATATACATAACTGCAATAAAATTATCATATACATCCACCTATTAGTCATTGCTTCATATTAACATATTGTTGACACATATGTGATTACTTGCAGGATATGGGCAGTGCAGTAAGTCAAAGAAAACCTGTGTGAATAGAGAAAAGAAGGCATTGCAAAGATTGCATTATTTAATTTCAATACATGTTAGTGAATGAAAATTGCAGGTAAATATATTTTTATTCTGGAAGAACACAATTTCAAACTAAATTTTTTGAAATATTTTATTTATTCTTATTTTATATCTATGCATGTGTTGCCTGCATGTAGGTAAGTGCACCTGTGTCGTGCAATGCCTGCGGAGGACAGAAGAGGCTGTCGGATCCCCTGGTACTGGAGTTACCTACGTTTGTTAGCTGACATTTGGGAGCTGGGATTCGAACTCCAGTCTTCTACAAGAACATCCAGTGTTCTTAACTGCTGAGCCCTCTCTCCAGCCCCTCAAACTAAATTTTTAAAGACACTGTATCGATGCACAGTGAAAGACTCCATAAAAGATGCTCAGTTTCTCTGAATTTGCCTCAGTCCAACTCCTCCCAATCCCTGTGCTGACCTGAGGGGCATCCCCACACACAGAAAAAGGAAGACATTCACCCTCCTTTCTAAGCTTGCACTTTCCCTGGCTTATATCTTCCCTGTAGAAAGGTGCCTTTTACATGATTTTGGTATTGAGTTTATCTTGAATTGAAATCCTCTAGCTAATAACTCTGTGCAAGAGCCACTGCCTCAGCACTATGGAGGCTCTCATAGTATTGTACCACCACTGGAAGGCTTGTATCTGCATCCTTGTGAGAAGGACCACCACTGTCACTATCTTCGATATCCTCTAGGGTACCTAAAATGAAGAGGCACTCAAGGAGAGCTTGAACATGGACACAACAACAAATCGAATGATGTGTAATCCAGACTCGCATCTGCTCATGAGGCCCTCTTTGGTTCTGCCTCCAGAACATCTTCTTTGATGGTCACAAAAAAACAGAAGAACATCTTCACACATCATCGTCAATGGTGAGTTACACACGCTGGAAGAGGTGGCTTAGTGTATGACTAATCTAGACTCCAAAATTAATCAGGCGGAGGAAACCAACAGTGAAGTTGCCCCTTGTGTCCATCTTTTAAATAGTTCAATGGTTGAAATGAAGAAAATTTATTTACGTGTACAGAAATCTACTATGAAGCATGTTCATGAGGTCATTGCACTAGAGCACAGTGCGAAGGCATCTCTACATTCTGCCTGTTTTGTATATCACATTGCCGGGTCTCCCACCTAGAGGACTGCGGGTCTACACACAACATCTAGACTCACATTGTACAACAACTGCGGGAACCACGGAAAAACCTTCTTTTGTTGTTACTAGTTTCAGAACCTCTGGGATATTAATTCATCCCTGTGCCCGCTCCTCGCTTCACCCATTATGTCCGTCTATAGCTCGCGTGGAGCAAAGAACGATGGCGACTCCTCCTAAGCCAATAGCGTGCGATTACCAACACGATTACTTTCCGTGTGGGGAGAGAATTCCCGCTATCAGCAGAAACGGCCACAATCTGCTTTAGAAATATCCTTGTTGCTTTGGCCTTTTAAGTCGGCTATATAAGTGAGATTATAATATTAGTCTATTCTTCAGCAAGAAAAGATATCGTGTGTGGGAAATTAAGCAGGGCCATTTTTAGGACTGGAATGCTAAACCGCAGCCCTCGTCCGCGGCTTCGTCCTCCAGTGGGGTGTGCGCGCCCCGGCGCTGTGGGAAAACATCCTCGCCCTCTGCCTTTGTTTGAATCTGATTTTCCAAACAACCGTGGTATCCGTTTCCTCGGTTTACAAAATCTGTGAACAAGCAGAGCCGAGAACCAGCCATTTTATCCTCCTTGTAATATGTGTGAAGATCCCACCTGCCTTTCCCACACTCCCTCCTGAAACGTCAAAGCAAATGAAGAGTGCCGGGTGCATCATCAGTGGAAAGGCCGGTCTTCGGTTTTGTTTGTTTGTTTGTTTGTGTCTGTTTGTTTTGATGTTCTTGTGTATTAACTTGAAAAATTCAGAGATTACCAACCAGCCCTTGGATGAACTAGGCACATAATTTTTGTCTTTCACAAATTCAGAGGCTTTCTGGTAACAAAGATTTTTCTCTAAAATCTGCTTTTCACCTCTAAAAAGGGAATGATAATAAACAGACCAGGAACAAGCAAGCACGTCTTTTTGATGCAGACTCTGAGCGCCATCTGCTGGAAGTAGGCCTCAATGACAGCCTAGCACCCTGGAACAGCCCAGAATGAACCGGGTGAGACATCTTTCAGTGTCTTTCTGAGCAGCAAAGACCAGCCATGACCATGTAAGGAAATTTTTCTGAACACTCACCTCAGTCTTGGAGACGGTAACGGCATTAATCCGAGAACAATCACGTTTGTAGGTCACTGCACTTACTGTCCAGCCATTTAGAATTTGTATTTAACTGCAGTTGTCTACATTTCTTTTGGAGATTAGGTCACTGGGTTACAAAGGTATAGAAAGAAAAACGTCTCCTAGAGTCGTAGATGTACGTCAGTGCTCGGTGTTTGGTTAGCATTAATAAGTCTCTGAGTTCAAGTCTCAGCTCTGCTAAATAAATAATGTTTTTAAAGTTCTGAGCTCCTTCCATATACAAAGAGCAAGCAGCTCTTTTCAGAAGCCCATTCTTCAGGCTACTTATCTTCTTGGTGATGTCGAATATCAGAATTCATCACTCTACAGACAAATGGAAATCCAGATTTTTCATCTACTAGTGAGGCTACTGGTACCAGTGCGCTGTTTGAATCTTGTCATTTAATTCTACTTGCGGCACAGGCAGCTGAAGGCTGAGAACCCTGCCATGATGCTGTACAGACGTAGCATTTCCAGTAAAATTCTAGTCTTCATTTCTAGCAAAACAGCTACACAATACCTTTGTTTAGCACACAGTCCTCACCTAAGATTACACTTACAAAAATAGTGTAAGTTAAAAGCAACTTGTTGGTTCATACTTTATGCTAGCAAAACATCCAGCTGCTAAGGATTAGACAGTATGGTGGGTAAATTAAAATGTTTTATAAGTAAAAAGCATACATTGTTTTTCAATTGTTCCACCAAAGGAAAGTTCTGTAGAGGTAAAAAAAAACTATAAAGTTTTAGATCTCAAAAAGCAAAGCCAATCTTGCTATAGATTTACCTTGCTATCATTCAGAGCCCAAGCCTGTCACAGTAACTGCAGTCATAAATCCATGGTCAGTGACTCTGAACCTATTTGGCCTCACAAGGAAGTATTTCCAAACCATAAATATTGGCTGATTGAAATCCAAGGTCATGTCTTCAGGATGATTTATAGAGCTATTTAAGGAAACTGTCTAGGACTTAATCCAAATGAACAGGCACAATTTCCACAAATGTGAATGTATCCTTCACGGAAATATTTAAATGATTAGAGGAGCAATCTGAAGCTCTATTCTCTCCATTTTATGGATAAATGAAATGGAGAGAAAAAGATAGAGCTAATTTCAAATTCCAGCAGAAGTAAAAGATTGAAGAAATGGGTCAAGAGCAGCACCCAAGGGGACAGGCAGAATCGGTTTCTATGGAGACACTGCCTTGCTGTAAGGGTTCACTCACCGGCTTCAGCTCTGGAATACCTTCACAGTTCAGTTCGGTCATCATTTGCATCTAGAAGTCTCAGCTGACCGCCGACATGGCCAAGTTGCCCTTTCATGTGCTTTCAGGCACTTGGATCCTAGGATTTATCATGATGGAATTTTATGCAATTATTTGATTCATTTATTTAACATTGGACTTCATTAAAATAAAAAAAAAAACACGTTACACCCCTTACCACCAGTGCTTACCATATGATGTACATGGTATCTAGAATGAAGAGTGGTCTCCATGGATACATGCTCAGTAGCTGGATGAATAAAAAATAACTGAAAAGGATAGAGAATTTGCTCTTGGCTTGATGCTGTGAATTTGCCTCTTAATTTCTCATATGCTAAGCTTTTGCTTAATCTACAAATCAAGACATAAAAGCAGCAAATACAGGTAAGACAAAGTCTCAGGAATGTAGGCTATCATTTGAAATTAATATGATTCTTGAGTTAAAACTTGGAAACAATCAGGTCATCAGTTAGTACACTCCTAATGTTAGCACAGATTGTCTCTTGTCCCTTCTTTCATTCTTTTTGTCTGTCGTCATGTCAGGTGTCTGATTTAATTTTCATTTGCATGCTAATACTACTAGAGACAAAAGTTGCTATATGTAAAATATATTAAGTGAAAATGCTAAACAGATGTGTGGCATTGATCTTTGCAAAAAAAATGTTGCTTTTCGCCAAGCATGATGGAGCATACCTGCAATCCTTGCAATTAGGAGGCAGAGGCAAGAAGATCAGGCATTCAAGGTCATCATAGACTATATATATAACTAGTTCAAGGACAGCCTAATCTACATAAGACCCTTTCTCAAAAGAAAAGTTACTTTCTTAGTAATGTTAAGCAGTTAAGCGTTAGAACTTTTCCAAAACTGAAAGTAAGCATAGAGGAAAAGAATGCAGTGGGTAAAATTATTTTATAAAACATATATATTTTTTTCCTCTTTGTGTTCATGTATGTTGTTGAGAATGGAAAATATATTTAATCCCTTAGGGTATAAAGTAAAAATCATGAAACCGATTGAGTTTGACCAAAACTAGGAAATTTTTTTCAAAGAAATCAGTCAGGAACATTTTGAGGTTTCATGGACTATGAAGGTATCTCCTGAAAATTCAGCTTTATGTTTGCAATACAAAGGCAATGGTTGACATGAATTAGATGAGGCTCCATCCCCAATACATATATCTTTAACCAAGATATAGAGAATCAAAATTGTGGCTCTTCCCACTTAGAGTCTCTGCAAGTGAGGAAAAGTAGTTACTAACCTGACCGAAAAAATAAAACCCTGCCATGTCAACCATAAAATGATTCACAGTCACAGTAGAACAATGGTGAAAATTTGTGAGATTTTAGCAGAATCCAAATGTGCTTTCTAATTCCCATCTCACATTTTATATTTAGATGCACTGTTTCAAACTAACTTCCAAAATGTTTCTGTGAGAATTTCCACTTTCATTCATGGACAGTCTTGGAGTCTCTGATGTCTAACTAGTTACTCTAACCTGTTTTATAGGTTCTTCTGAAGGTCTAATAAGCATGCCGGCTTTCTCTTTGTTTTGATCAGCGTCAACACTTTACAGCTGACAATACCACCTTAGCTGGGGCCTCCGTATATGCCAGATTGATCTGCTTCTTGATCAGACTAAACCCATTCTCTGCCATGATTCTGTAGCTGGGAGCTACTCCATACACTGTAGAAAGAATTCCATAATAAATTCACAGACATGAAATCTTTTCTCTTCCTGTTGGGATCTTGATAAAGAGCCTCTTTGAAAGACTGTGGTAATATTTGCCCATGCCTGTTCTCTAACATAGGAAATCAAGCCTTAGAAATGATTCAAGACAGATTACAGAAGAGAAACAAAACAGCCACTTCTGGAAGCCATCGGGAAAATTACTTTTTAGGAAAAGTGTTCAAGAAATTATAATGGGGACTACAGAGATTGATCAGAAGTTAAGAGCAGATCCTTCTCATGCAAAGGACCTGAGTTTAGTTCACAGAATCAGCAGCTCACAACCCTGTAGCTCCAGCTCCAGGGACTCCAATATCCTTGGCTTCCACAGGCACCTGCATCCAGGTTCACACACCCACACACAGACACACAGTTAAAATTCTTATTAAAATAATTATGAAGACTGGAAGGACTGTGAAAGAATATGTTGGTTTTAGACTAATAATAGCTGAGAGAAAGAGCTTCAGTAAGATCTATACACCTCATACTTAGGGTGGCAAGACCAATGATCCTAGTTTCAAAATAAATAAGGAAAATTCTACAAATCAAAAGTGAGGCTGCCAGAAAGTTTGCTCAGAAAACTCAATCAAAACACGCTTTCAGAAAAAAATTAATATTTAGTGAATTAATCTGTACTAATTGCTGTGTGTACTAATTTGTTGTGCACTAATGAATTTGTATTAGTTGATCTCTAATATGAGAAGATTTCATTTCTAAGTGCTTATTTCTCCTAACTTTTACTGAAAACTAGAATCAATGTCTCCCAAAGCAAACTTCAAATTGGTTTCATACTTAACAGTCCCCGATTTTCCAATACATAAAACAAATTCCTTGTAATGATCATCAAATATTCTTTTCAAAATTTCCCAAGGATTTCACCCCCTTTCCCCATGTATGTTGCCAGACAAGCCCTCTCCTTCCCAATCCATAGGCCTGCCTCTCTCCCCTGGGACTCCTTCCCTGCACTGCTAGGTATGCCTGCTCCCCATCCCATGTAGCTTTTCCTGGACTTCCTTCCATATGGTGCCAGCTAGATCTCCTCCTTCCCACTTCAAAGGTCTGCTGGGCTCATCAGGGACACTCCAGTGAGGACTTCCCTGCCCTGTGTCATTCCCTACCCACAGCTCACCCCTCCGATTGGGCCTCCCTCAGATACTGATCACATAGTCTCTGCTACTTTCCAGCAGGTAGGCAGTCTATCCTCTCTGGGATCTCTCTTCTCTGTGCCTCTAGGTAGGTATTACTTTGCCTCATCCTATAAGTCTCCCGATTTCTCAGAGAACTTGCCTCCAAGTGCTGCCATTCTACCCAGCTCCTTCCAGTCTCCCATCCTCATGACTGAGACTAGGCCTGCTCCTTCCCACCATATCAGCAGTCTGTTCCTCTAGGGTCTCACTTCCCAGCACTCTCAGGTAGGCCCTGTCTCCCAAGCCCCCTAGGCCTCCTGATACGCACCTACCTCCCCCATATCTCCTGTCCACAACTTCTAGTTGACCAGAGCTTACTCAAGGTAGAGCAAAAGAATCTTGGAGAGCCACACCGGAAGGCAGCAGAGGAATGCCAACAATTAAGTAAGTGTTCACTCAGTAGCAGGCTTCCAAAAGATTATAGATAGACCCTATAGCCCTCAATAACCATGTCTACCAAAGAAAACATCTCAACCCTCTTACAACTTAATCCTCTCCTGAAAATATATATACTTATACTAAAAAAGAAAAGGGATTTGAGCAAAAGAAAGATACGACTAGCAAACTTCATTAGATGTGCAAGTATCAGCACGTAAACAAGTAATATGAAAAACGCAGACACTTTTTCCCACAAAATTACTCATCCCATGTTAATGAACTACAATGAGAATGACCTGGGAGATCCTTCAGGTGAAGAATTCAAAAGAATAATTACAGCCATGTTGAAACAACTAAGAGAGGATTTGAAAACACTCCAAGAAACAAAAACCAAGAAGCTGAAAGATATGCAATCCAAGATATGAAAAGATAAGACAGTAGAGGTTGAACTGTTGAAGAAAAGCCAAGCTGAAATGATGCTGGAAATGAAAAACTCAATAAGCCAAATCAAAACCTCAGTGGAAAGCCTCACAGAATGGATCGTGCAGAAAACCAAGTTAGGGCTGGATGATGAAGTGCAGGAATTATGTCACTCAGTGAAAGTCAATGAAAAATTATATATATGAATTATATATATATGAAATATATATATATATGAAAGGAACAAGATAATGTTTTGGTCTGGGGACACCATGAAAAATCCTAACCATAGTGAAGGCATAGAATATATTGTCAATAAAATCATAGAATAAAATTTCAACAACCTAGAAGAAGAGATGTCCATCCAGGTACAAGGAGCTTACATGATGCCAAGTAAAAAGGACCAGACAAGAAACTCCCACAACATATTATACTTAAAACATTAAAAACACATACTATAGAAAAGATATTAAAATTTGCAAGAGAAAAAGGTCAAGTCTCCTATAAAGGCAGACCAATCAGACTAACACTTGATTTTTTTATGACAAAAATATTTAAAGTCAGAAGAGCCTGGAAAGATGGATTCTAAGTTATGAAAGATCACAACTGTCAACCCAGATCATTACACTCAGTAAAACTGTATATTGAAATTGAAGGATAAATAAAAAAAAAACTTTCCATGATAAAAACATATTAAAACAATATATGCCCAGTAATTCAGCTCTAAGAGACATACTTCCATCTAAACAGAAGAATGAACACACCCAAGAGTCACAGGGAATAAAAAATGCCAAGTCAGTTCTCAAAAGAGTTATAAGAAAACACCATAAAATAAAAAATTTCCAAGAATTAAGACACTTCTTTCAATAATAACTCTTAATGGATTGAAGTCCTCAATAAAAAAGACTAGCAGATCGGATTAGAAAATAGGGTTCATCAACACCACCTATCATCTTATCATAAAAGAAGGGGCAAAAGTATTCCAATCAAATTGTTCTTTGAAGAAACATAGCCACTCTATTATCTGACAAAATAGACTTTAAAACAAAATTAATCAGAAGAGATAAGGAATGTCATTTCATCACCGAAAAGGAAAATATACTGAGAGGATATTATAATTCTGAACATATATGCAACAAAGAGGTATGCCCAATTTCATAAAAGACATACTGCTAGTTCTAGAACTGTAGATTATCTTCAACATCATGATAGTGGGTGACTTCAGTGGCCCACTCTCACCAATAGAAAAGGTCATCTGGAAAAAAATCTAAACAGGAACACTGGAGGTAACGACATCATAAATCAAATGGACACAAGCGATATCTACAGAACATTCCACCCAAACACCAAAGAATACACATTCTTCTCAAAAACCCATGGAACTTTTTCCAATATCAATCATATATTAGGAAATAAAGGTCTCAAGCATTCTCCCGCAGAACCCCTTGCCCATAGCCTCTCAAACCCACCCTTACCTTGTTATCCATCCTCTTCTCATCATGTCCTTTATTTTTTAAAGTCTATCAAGCCTAATATATAAATCCGTGTGATCTTGGGTGTGGGTCCATACTCGGGAGCCTGGTCAACATGCTCCACATCATAACCCTGAGGAAAACAGACTCTCCCTCTATCAGAAGCATCAACTGCCAATTGTTCAGTTAGGCCTGGGGCTTCTTGCCCACCTCCCCCATCCATGCTGGTTTTCTGTCTGACTTGGGTTTACACAGGTCATCTGCATATTGTCACAGCACTGTGAGGTCACATGTGAAACTTCTCTGTTATATCCAGAAAACATGGTTTCCTTGTATTAATCTACCACAGAGCTTTGGTCGTTTTTTTTAAAACAATATAAAATAAACTGAAATTGCTTCAAGATAATGTGGTATAATGGAAAATTAAGATCATTTGGGCACTAAAAAAACATGGTACACTCATTTGGGGACATAGAGAATTTAAGATAGTATCAGGAATTTGGGGGGATTTTTTTCTGAAAACATTTGGAAAAGTGATGTTGAAAAATAGCTCTGAGTTGCAGAGATAATCAGTAGCTTAATATGACGTCTGAAGCTGTGTGCATAAAGCAAACCATGAAAGAAATGACCAAAATGGAGATGGGTGCACAGCCATAGACAGAGGTCTGATGATACGAAACGTTTGAAATGGAGAAAATAGAAGATGATGAGAAAAAGAAAGGAAAGCATACCCAAATCAATATGGACCAGCACGTGGTGTTCATGAGGCATCTAAGAAAACGGGCTTAAGTGCCACCTGGCTGGGTACTAATGCAGCCTAATCCTGAGGGACTTCATGGACCATAGAATTGACAGGTGTACAGGACCTACCTGTGCCGACTTTAATAATAGTGAGGTCTACAGATATATTTGATTTCAACAAGCATATTAGTTCTAGATTGTAAAGATGCAAAATACGTGAGTTTATCCCAGCATCCCAAGGGTTCATAGGAATTGAATGTCAGTAAAACCATTATTAATAATTAAATATCAATATCCCTTCTACTTGATAATATGTGCTCCTCATTGCTTTATCAAATGAGAAGCCTTCTCTAGCTATCTGAATTAATGCAATCCATCATTTTCTTTCAAAGTACCTTCTATGTCCTTTGTGTGATATTGCCCCTTGTCAGGATGGGGGAAAAAATCAGTGCTATCAGACGAAACTCCTCTCAAGTTCCTGCAAGGTGATATTTACATCTTCACCTTTTTCCTTCTTGTGAAAATATTCTTTTCCTACTAGTAAAGGTTAGTCTTCACATGTGCTCTGTGTCCTTGAAGACTGTAATCTCTCTTTCTCTCTCTCTCTCTCTCTCTCTCTCTCTCTCTCTCAGAAACACACACACACACACACACACACACACACACTTACACACACTTAACCGTCTTCTCTTTCTCCAGAGATTATAACATGTGTGCAGCATGCCTAGACTTTGTTAATTTAAAATAATTCCTCCTCAACCGTCTTCCAAAGAGCTGTGTGCACTTCCTTTTGCTCTGCTCCTCTCTAGAGCATTCTGGGATTTCCATGCTTTGCCTACTTCCTGCCTGACAAACACTGTTCAGTTGAATACAGCGAGAGACTGCTCTGGAAAATATCACCAAGGATCTATTTCTTGACTACAAGAACAATAGCATGTGTTATCCGTTTAGTGTTCTTGACCTTCTGCTAACTATCCACAGTCAAAACGTGTGTGTGTGTGTGTGTGTGTGTGTGTGTGTGTGTGTGTGTGTACTAGAAAAGGGATTCTGACAGGAAAGGAAGAGATCTTAAAGGATATGGAGGAGAGGGAGAGAGAAAGAGACAGAGAGGCGG
Source organism: Nannospalax galili (assembly GCF_000622305.1). Taxonomy (NCBI): domain Eukaryota; kingdom Metazoa; phylum Chordata; class Mammalia; order Rodentia; family Spalacidae; genus Nannospalax; species Nannospalax galili. The sequence goes on along the minus strand of NW_008352126.1, from coordinate 114,618 downwards.
GGGGGGAGAGAGAGGGCATAAAGTATAAAAAAGCAGAAATGGGGAACAACTGTATAAACCCACAGGAGGAGGCCAGGAACAACAGGGAGAGCAGTAGAGGATGGAGGCAAGTGAAGACAAAGTACATGTATGAAGATGCCATGATGCATCTTTAGGTATGTAACCTAAAAATTAATAACAACAACCTCAACAATAAGATGAAAAGGACTCCTCTGAGATGCCCCTCTCCCTCCGTGCCTCCCACACCCTGTGCCACCGATGCCTCTGACAGTTTATAATCGGGTTCTAGTACTGATCTGTCTCTTGATCTTTCATATTCTCAATCACTAGAGTATTATTTCTTCTTGGTCTTAACGGAATGATGCTACATAGGCAGACCAGGCTGCAGAGGAGGAACTCACACTGAGGGACACCTGGGGAAACACTGGGCCTTCACATATGTGACAGAATGCATGAAATCTAAATCCAGTGGGGGTGCTATGGGGGAATGTGGATGGGGAAGGGATGTAAAATGATTAAGTTGTACTGTACAAAGTACACAAAAATGCAATAAAATATATATTAAATAAAATACAAAGGTTCTTTCTGAGTGACATTGTGATTTCCAAGACACAATGGTCATACTATAGAAGAGTTTCCAAGCCAGGAGTAGAGCTGTTGTGAGGCAGCTGGGCATCGATCAAGCACAGCTGCTACCCGGGAGCTTAGTGTGAAGTGACTAAGGACACAGTATCCATTCCTGTTGCAAAACTCTACCACGCTCACAACTAAATTTTGCTACTGTGATGGCAATAAAAATTTACTAAAAATGGATAGATGCCAAGAACCTTAATCTATGGAAGTCCCTGAGATGAGGCAACAGAAAATGAGGAACATTAATAGACATCTGCACTGCCCGGGAAGGTTTGTTACAGGTTTAACTATCCAGTGGGCCCACTGGTATCTTGTTTGCCACACTGTTGCATTCTTGTGATCTTTTGTAACCACGCGATTATGTGTAACCACTTGCTTAACTATACTTAACTATACACTGCTGGAGCCCCCTACTTGCTTGCTTAAAGTTGACTATAAACTGACCTACAACCTTGAGTTCCCAGCTGGCACCATTACAGGATGATTCTGGTGTAAGCCTGCCTGCATGAATAAACTCCTCCTCCTTCACCTGATTGACTACTGGTCTCTTGATTCCAAGAAGCTTCCTCAACACTATTCTAACATCAGTCTCATCTACAGACCCAAATTTCTAATGTTTACATAGTATATGCTTAAAAAAACAGTATGTCCAAATTGAAGTCATTAAATATTGAAGCAAATTTGTTCTTTCCCCAGCGTTTTGTGTTGTTAAAATGAGCCACGGCTTATACAGGAATCTAAATTTTTAAAAAATCTGAGCCTGAATATAAATTTCCTCTTTTTGTATTCCTGAAGAAGTCAGAAATCTAGTTAATTAGAATTTCTTAATCCTGTCATATTTCCCTCTACTGGACATAGGTTACTTTTGCTTCTGAAACTGAAATGTAAAAACCATCATACTAAACTGCAAGAAATTATGGGTTAAATTATTAAATATTAGATAAACCATTGTGCTTGGCAGGAAAGGAATCAACAAAAAATGACTTGTAGTTGATTGACAAAACCAATTTCTATCACTGACACTTTTTTTATTTTTTTCTCTTTACAAGACAGGGTCTCCCTGCAGTCCTAGCTGGCCTAGAACTCACTATGTAGACCAGGGTGGTCTTGAACTCACAGAGATCTGCCTGCCTCTGTCCAGCTCTACCACATACCATTACAAGCAATGAGCATAAACTACACTTCTAGGGCATATTTTCAATAAAAAAGTATATTTTCAAATAAAGGAACTTGGTATTTTCTGAAGATATGTAAAATGAGGAAACTTAGTTATATTTTGTATACAAAACCAAACAGTGTTGAACTCCCATTTTACATTTTTAGAAACTTACTGCCAATATATTTTGCCTAATTACGACTTCATATAAGTAAAATGTGTAACTTCTTCAGACTTAGAACATATGATAATTGTGGCTCAATAAAACTCAAAAGTTAGATTGATGTATACACTAACATTTTGCAACACTGACAACTGAACCCATCTGCTATCATTATTGTTCTAGCAATTATAATGAATTTGGCACTCTGCTCCGTGCTATACACAGATTATTTTCTTTGTCTCCAATAAAGATTGCTGTATAGTTACTATGTTATGTAATCATTGCTCTGGTACAAAGAGGAAGAAACTTAGCACTTCCTTCAGTTTGAATTGAATCTGAAGTTCTAACAGTTCTGTGTATACAACACTGCTCACGTATTATTGATATTTGTATTTATCTATTTTATATTGAAATTCCCATCTGAATATTTAATTTTTAATTTTTTCTATTTCTTTAAATTTTTATTGAGATTTTAAATTTTCAGACATTTCTCACCCAAATCTGGACCCCCTCCCCCATCCACGCCTCCCCCATCCCCCCACTGAACCCTATGCACTCTGTCGTACATGCTGAGTCCTAATCATTCACGTGTTTGTACCCAAATGTCCTTCAGTGTAAATGTGTCCACTGGAGCCTAGTCAGCCCATCCCATCCAGTGGTCATATGTAAGTCATACTCTCCCTCACCCAGCAGCAACCAGTCTCAAATAGTTCTCAGTCTAGTGCTGGCCCACCATCTATTTCTCACCTCCCCTTTGGGCCCTTGTTTCATTGAGCTGAGGTGGGTCCTATGTTCAATACCACCGCTGCCACAGGCTCACATGAGCTAGCCTCCAGTGGCCTGGAAGCCTCCACCTCCCTGTGTTCATGACCCAGCCCTGGCTCTTACAGTCTTTCCGCCTCCTCTTCTACAATGGTCCCTGAGTGTTTTAAAGCAGCATTGATTATTAAACTTTTTTATTAAAAGAGATTAGCTTTTTTCTTTTTGACTGCCTTCTTTGTTTCTTCTTTACTGTTAAAACTAGTCATTTCATTCTGTGTGTTGATAAACTATTCTTTTTAGTATCCAGTATTTAAGCTGCTAATGATAAAGACTTTAAATAGACAGGAACATTGTCACGTGCTTTGTACTCTCTTGAAGACTCAGACACGACCCCAGAAAGTGCTGATATTTGCATTTTTATTGGTTGGTTAATTTATTATATATTTATTATAATTATTTAGTTGGTTAGAGTGATTATATCACACATGGCTAGAGATCCATTGACATAGAGATAAGCATACATTCTAGTGCCACAGTAATACTAATTTGTCTAAACTAATTAAAATCAGTTTATTAATCATTTTACTGATTGTTTTTTAGCACAGTTGTCCACAGAAATACCTTGTAGATCCTCTACAGATGTTCACATAAGATATCAAGCAAAAATCATGCCTCTGATACTCTCTTATGCATGATAATTCCATGTGAAATGTAATCTCAAAGTCACTCTCTTATCCAATTTGAAATTCGCCCACATTCTCAGACAGCACTTGCTCCTACCCACATATCTTTCTTCCCTGATAATAAAGGAACCAGCTCATAAAAATTTTAACTGGTTTCTTCAGGAAAAAAACAAACAAACAAACAAAAAAAAAAAAAAAAAAAAAAAAAAAAAAAACTCCCAGAGCAGACTCAACATAAGCCAAGTAGTACGAGTGAAACACAATTTCGCTTGCAGGTGTCAGAGTCAGAGATTTGGGGCGCATTTCTAGCTGGAGCTGAGTTGTCTGAGGCAGGAAATAGAATAGCCAAGCACAGCAGTGAGCACAAAGTGTTGCCTGTTTCTGCTCTGTGCGTTGTGTGGGCCCGGGTTGTTTCATTTCATTCTTCATTTGCACCTGCCAAGAGCCGCCAGGCAACGGCAGCACTTTCCACGTCCTCCCACTTAGGAAGCAGCACATTACACTGAGCAGCAGCACCACGCACTCGTCAAGGCCTGGGCCTCATCCTCGCTGTGGAGTGTGCAACTGTCTTCTTTCTTGCAGTCGTGCATAAGTGATAAAAGAAAAGACTCCGTGATTTGATTAATAAGAGTGCAACACAAAAAGTAGTCTGCAATTTCATCTTTTTTTAAAACTTATATTTGCTCATCAAAGCTTTAGTTATCATCAAATGTTTTCTTTCAAGAAAAATGATGTCTTCTAAATATAGACTGTAATTCACAGACACTCAGGTAGTGAGGGATGTGAAACACATTTTTTCAAATGTGGGGATACCCAAGTTTTGACTTGTATGATAAATATTTTGAATTTAAATATTTGTCAAGCATGTCAACATGTTTTGGAAATGAGAGAGCAATAATGTTCACGTAGACTCTCACATAGGATGCTGTGATATTCACTCCTGGAAACGGGTGCTAGGGATGCTAAATGCTGATCCACACTTCAGCTTGCTGGAAAATATGTATTCCAGGGAAATTAAGAAATATCTGAAAGAACATGGGAGATGAGGAGAGACCAGAATCTTGACTTCAAAGATAGAAACACACAGTTCAAACTCTAGAATAAATCCAATTAGCAAATATATAGAGAGAGATTAAATAGATGATTGTGATAGATAGGTAGATATAATGATAGATGATAGGCAGAAAGATAGATTGATTGATAGATAGACAGTAGATAGTTATATTAATGATAGATAAGTTATGGAAGCCAGAGGAAGCCAGAAGCTTTTCTGGGTAAGTTTGTCTGCTGTGCCCACTGTGCCTTGACTCCCCCAGCCTCATTCACCCACCTAGCTCCCCCACCCCATCTTTCCTCCTAACAGGGGGACAGATACATTTCCTGTCTTGGCACCCCAGACCTCTGGACTGACCTTTTGGCTCAAACTCCCCACTGCTTCTTGATCCTTTGCATCCAGACCAACCCAATTCCTCCCTATAGCCCCCAGGAGAACTCGTGCCTCTTCTCTTACACACCTCCCTTGCATTCCTGGGCTGCACAGCCACCAGCTTCCTGGGGCCAGCATCTTTCCTGGGCCCTGCACCCAGGCCACCCCAGCCCAGTCCTCAAATTACTGAGGACAGCATCTTTCCTGGAGGGAACCAGACCTTAGGAGAAAGCCTAAGAGTATCTGAATTTCATCTAACTTGGGCCTCTGTAGGAACTCCTGCAGCAGCAAGATGAAAGCAATTTGGCCACTCCAATATAAAAGCAAAAGAGAGAACCTGAAGCCTAGAACAACCAGCTTTTCATGCCCAAAAAGTAAACCCCAAAGGCACATGAAGTTTACCAAAAGAAGCAGACCTAAACTCAACAAAAGAAGGCTTCAGTCTCACACAAGAATCAAAAACTGCAAAAGAAATTCACATGTCAAAGTCACAGAGAAAAAGTAGTAACATGAAAAACCAAAATACATATCCACAGCAAGTACCAATAGTCCTCTAAAGGAGTACAGTGAGAGCCCCCTAGAGATAAGACAGGACATGAAACTCAAAAGAACAATTTTAAACATGATCAAAGAATTCAATGAGTTTAAAAACAT
>NW_008352126.1:107647-108721 GCF_000622305.1 Nannospalax galili | reverse complement strand
ATACAAATACAGAAACATATAGAACACCAAATAGACAGGACCAGAAAAGAAACTCTCCATGGCACATCATAGTAAAAACATTAAACCTACAGATCAAAGAGACAATACTGAAAGCTGCAAAAGAAAAAAAAGTCACATATTAAAAAAAAAACTATCAGAATTACAGCTGACTTTTCAGTGTAAACCATGAAAGCCAGAAAAGCCTGGTGCAAAGTATTTCCAGTTCTAAATGACCACAGTTGCCAACCCAGACTACTTTACCAAACCAAAGTGTGTATTATAGTTGAAAGGGAAAAAAAAAACCTTCCATGACATAAATAGGCTGAAAGAATTCATGTCCACAAAACCAGCCCTTCAGATAGTTCTTGAAACAATACAAAGAGCTATAGAAAGAAACGACTATACCCAAGGGATTACGGAAAGAAACTTCAGGAAGGTATAACTGTGGAAATGCACAGCTACACCAAGAATGTGAACAGAAAAGAAAATGACAAAAATCAATACACATCTTTCATTAATAATATCAATGGACTGAACTCCCCAGTCAAAAGACACAGGCTAAGTGAATGGATTAAGAAACAAAATCCATCTCTTTGCTGTCTGCAAGAAACTCATCTCACTTTCAAGGACAGGCATGACCTTAAAGTAAAAGGATGGAGAAAATATACCAAGCTAATGGTACTAAGAAAAAAGCAAGTGTCGCAATTCTAATATCTGACAAAATTGACTTCAAACTAAAACTAAATCAGAAGAGATAAAGAGGGCCACTTCATACTGATCAAAGGAACAACTGACCAAGCAGATATTGCAATCATAAACATATATTCATCAAACTCTGATGCACCCAAGTTCATAAAAACAGTACTTCAGGACTTTAAGATCCAGATTAATTCTAGGTAATAGTAGGAGACTTCAATATCCCTCTGTCTTTATTACACAGGACAACCGACAAAGAATAAACAGAGAGACACCTGAATTAAATGATACCATACATTAACTGAACCAACAGACATCTACTGAGTATTCCACCCAAACACCAAAGAATACACTTCCTATTCAGCACCCCATGAAACC
>NW_008352126.1:103363-106411 GCF_000622305.1 Nannospalax galili | reverse complement strand
AATTCTGTGAGAAATATTGTGGGAAAAACCTGACCAAGGACATTAAAGACTTCTATAATGAAAAGTTTAAATCCTTAAAGAAAGAGATTGCAGAAGACATCAGAAGATGGAAGGACCTCCCATGCACATGGATTGGAAGAATTAATATTGTGAAAATGACCATCCTACCAAAAGCCATTTATAGATTCAATGCAATGCCAATCAAAATCCCCATGACATTCTTCACAGAATTGGAAAAAAAAATCCTAAGATTCATATGGAAGCAGAAAAGATCTTGGATAGCCAAGCAACCCTGAACACTAAGAGCAATACCGGGGAGATTACTATACCAGATTTTAAGCTGTATTACAGAGCTATAGTCATAAAAACAACATGGTACCAGCACAAGAATAGACCCATAGATCAATGGAACAAATTTGAAGAACCAAATATGAGTACATGCAATTTCAGCCACCTGATATTTGACAAAGGGGCCAAGAACATTCGCCGGAGGAAAGACAGCATGTTCAGCAAATTGTGCTGGCTAAACTGGATCTCCACCTGTAAAAGAATGAAACTAAACCCCTTTGTTTCACCTTGCACAAAAGTCGAATCCAAATGGATCAAAGACCTCAAAGGGAAGCCTGAAACTCTGAACCTGCTAGAAGAAAACATTGGCAATAACCTAAAAGATATAGGTGTAGAAAAGTATTTTCTAAACCGGACATCAGTTACTCAGGACCAAGGTCAAGAATCAACAAATGGGACCTCATTAAACTAAAAAGCTTCTGTACATCAAAAGAAGCAACCAAGGAAGTGAAGAGAAAACCCACAGAATGGGAGAAAATCTTCACCAGCGACACATCTGACAGAGGTTTAACATTCAGAATATATAATGAACTCAAAAAACAAAGAATCAAGAAAAGTAGTAACCCAATTAAAAGGTGGGCTTAGGTGCTGAACAGAGAGTTCTCAAAAGAAGAAATAAAGATGCTAAGAATCATGTTAAAATGTGTTCAACATCAGTAATCAGACTGGCTAAGATCAAGAGAACAAATGATACCAAATGTGGCGAAGATGTGGGGAAAGGGGAACACTCATCCACTGCTGATGGGACTGAAAACTCATTCAACCCCTATGGAAAGCAGTGTGGAGAACTCTTAAAAAACTACAAATGAACCTACCATTTGACTCAGTTATATCACTCCTTGGCATATACCCAAAGAACTCATCCTATTGCAGAGACACTTGTACATCCATGTTTGTTCTGCTCTTTTCACAATAGCTAAGAGATGGAAGCAACATAAACGTCCCTCAGTTGATGAGTGGATAATGAAAGTGTGGTTCATTTATACGATGGAGTTTTACTCAGCAGTAAAGAAAGATGAAATCATGAAATTTGCAGGTAAATGGATGTAACTAGAAACTGTTATACTAAGTGAAGTAACAGACTCAGAAAGAAAAAAAAATGATGTATGTTCTCCCTCATGTGTGGATCCTAGTACCAAATCCTTATAAGTGAGTATGTATCCAGACATAACTATAGGAACCAGGATAATGAAAAAGACCATGGAGGTAAAGGAAAAGAAAATTTGAAAGTGTAGAACAGTAGGAAACAGGTGTTAATAAGGGAGATATGGATAAAAAAAGGGATTATTTTAAGGGGAGGTGGGAGGGAAGGGTAAAGGTAAAGGTAAAGAAGGAGCTCAAGAGAGGTGGGACCATAGAAGAATGGTACTATTAAGGGAGAAATGGGAAAAATGGGGACACTTTAAATAGAGAAAACATGGTGGAATCGTTAGACAATGAAAAAGATAAATAATGCCTAGCTAGTTTTAAAAAACCAGACGGAACCATATTCTTCCAACAACCTACTGACAAATTATACATAAACTATATAATACATGTCTAGGCAAGGTTTATCTGAGAAGGTTTGATCTTTGCCCAAGCTTTATCTACAAGGCACATGGTAATTAAAAGTACTAGACTGGTGGAACTAACCTTCTTGGATGTCTAACAGCCATATTTCAAGGCCTATACTAATTTGGTCAGAGGGACATAAAGGACAGTTTTGGCTCCTTGCCCTCCTAGGTTGACTAATCTCCAGGTACTACGATCATCTCTCAAAATGTCCTGTAACTATGGTGCATCACCTGTCCTTTTGATCAAGGAGGCCATGGAGACCCCACCAGATGGACTTGAACCAGTGTCCAGTCTACAAGAGGAGGGCCAACACAGAGGAAACATTTCTTCCATGCTTCCAAGTGAAGCCAGCCGTGGTCGAGCAGAACCTTTGGTTTCTCTTCACATAGATGGAACTGGTAAAAGGAAGGAGCCAGGGGCTCCTCCAAGCGGACGTGACGCCTGAGGTACAGACCCTCAAATGACCTTAAGAGTAAAACTAAATTGGTTTATCTGGGCCAACTGTATGGTCTTAAACACCCAAAGGCAAGTATAACCAAAGATAAAAGTAATCAATATAATTCTTTAAGAGTCTGTGTATATAGCTAAAAGCTACATAACAGCAAACAATGCCAGACAGGAGATACCTTCCTTTGAGTTGTTGGCCAGGGTGGCCCAAGAGACTCCCAGACAGTAACCAGCATAGAACTGGGAAAACGAACAGCAGCCCCCAATCTTCTCTAAAGGCATATTGGCAACTGGTTGCTGCTAGATGAGGATGAGCTGATCTTCCTAAAACAAGGAACTCTAGATAGGCTGACTAGACTCAGCGGATGGACTAGCACTGGGGAACGGCTGGGGGCACTGACAACACAATGGGTAGTAACAGGGATGACAGAGTATATGGGCTCCAGTGGGGGCGGTGGGGGGCAGGTTATGGGAAGGTGCCAGTGAGGATGGGGGTATAAAGATGACTAAGATTGTTTGCGATGTTCTGTATGAAACACACAAAAAAATAAATCAATTAAAAAATATAGGATTCTAACTTAATTTTTGTCCAGTACTTTTGAAAAATGAGAATTAAAATTTGCTGTTGTTGTTGTTTAAGGCAGGTTATCATGTAGACCAGGCTGCCCATAAGTTTACTATGTAGCCAAGGATGACCTC
>NW_008352126.1:102249-102614 GCF_000622305.1 Nannospalax galili | reverse complement strand
AAGTGATAGATGACTAGAGAGATGGTGGATGAATGGATGGATGGATGGATAGATGGATGAATAGATAAACAGATGGTAGAGGGTACATGCATAGATAGATGCACAGTATTAATAGGTAGATAGATAGATGATAGATAGATGAAGATGGATGATGATAGATAGATAGATAGATGATATATAGATAGATAGATAGATAGATGATAGGTAGATAGATAGATGATAGATTAGATAGATAGATGATAGATATAGATAGATGATAGACAGATAGATGATAGCATAAATAGATAGATAGATGATCTATAGATAGATACTTTATGTACCCAGAGAGATGACTTAGAAAATAAGAGTATTTAATAGAGAAGACC
>NW_008352126.1:98812-102040 GCF_000622305.1 Nannospalax galili | reverse complement strand
AGATAGATATAGATAGATGATAGATAGATGATAGATAGATAGATGATAGACAGATGATAGATTAGATAGATAGATAGATAGATAGATAGATGATAGATATACAGATAGATGATAGATATGATAGACAGATGGATAGCTAGATGACAGATAAGAGGAAGAAACAGAAAGTGTCTGAGGGGAGAAAGACTTAAAGTGATAAAGCCCCTCAGAAGACACAAATGTCCTGTTCAGGGAATATATGTTATCTAAAGAATGCTGCCAAAATTGAGACCCCTGCTGGATTGATCCACCATGATTAGCCGGCTGAAGTCTATGCTTCTGGAGAACATCTGGCAAACGTGATCGTTAGGCTGGCATGCTCATACGATCACGGTTCTCCAGGAGGAACTCACTTCATAATCTAAAATACCCCATGTGACTTGGGGAGTGAGGGTGTGCAGTGGACCTAGATGCTCCACAGAGTGCTCTGGCAAGACGAAAGCTGTGAGTGAACATAATTCCAATGTTATTTGTAAAGACGGTCTTTCTTTAAAGAGGTTTGAAAACACTCCCCAAATTAAGTTTATTGTCATGGAGCTTAGTGATAACACAGAAAGCATTTCATTTCTATTCACAGAATTTCAAAATAAACTTTAAAGATACAAGATAACTGTCATTTGTGCAGATGTCCCTTACCACTGAGTGCAATATTTTCATATGTACTAAAAATGAATTTCAAACATTAGTGCATGTGTATTTAACCCTCACTAAAAGGATAGAGTTAGAATTACCTAAATATTAACTGTTTGGGCTAGAAAAACTTGGTAAAGCTCTGTCAAATACAATTAATTGAAGAATTGGAAGGGGTACAATTTGTGACTAAACACACTGCTAACAGTGTCTTTGATTATTCAGAAATGGGCTAATCATCCTGCACATGTGGAGGTGCCCTGGGCTCATAGCTGCAACAGATAGTTGTGTTGACTCTTTCCTGGCCATGCCTTCGGGTACTCCACACTCCAACACAGACTGAAGATGGAGGCTTGAATCCGTTCCTGCAGTTTTTGAGACTTAGCGGAATGTCAACAAACGAAGCACCTTTCTCAAGAGTACTCAGGTCAAGACGCAACATCACCACTTTGGATAAATGCCCAATTGTGTGTCAAAAGCAACTTGATTAGGGATTTCTCCAAATACAATTAAACATCTCAGATATACTTATAGCAGGTTAATTTATTACAATGTTAAACTGGATTTGCTGTTCTGATGCTTTTCCCTTCATCCTTTGGATGGGGTTGTTCTTTACTGCTTTAGGGATTTTGGATGGGCTGGAAGCAGAAACCTCTGAGAATAAACATTTCTCGAAGCTTCTTATAGAAGTCTAGACTCCTCAAAGAGATTACCTAAGTGTGCTAGACGGGGAAGGGGGAAAACTGATTCTTCTCAGCACAGCAAGAAAGAAGAGAAAGATAGCCCTGAAATTGGGAAAAGATAAGAAACGTTTTGTACCCCGAAACACCTGTGAGTGTCAAAGGGGTGGCAGTTTTGGAGGCCTGAAAGCTGTGTCATGTCTGTGTCAGACCGCCGGAAGCGTATGGCCCAAAAGAGTAACTGATTCTGGGGCTGGAGAGATGACTCGGTGGTTAAGAGCACTGGTTGCTCTTGCAGAGGACCCGGGTTCGATTCCACCAACCAAACATCATCTGTAACTCCAGTTTCAGGGAATCCGACACCCTCATCTGATCTCCTCAGGCACTGCACAAATGGGGTGCACCTACCTACATGCAAGAAATACACACATACACATAAAATAAAAATAATGGATAAAATATTTTTTTAAAAAAGAATGCCATATGATGATCCTTCCTGCTTACCTGAGTTTGTAGACGAAAACTGATTATTTCTAGAGAAATATAACTTATTCCTCCTGGTTCCAGTACAAAGGAATACTTTTTAAAAAATATTTTATTGAGTTTTTTGTGCATTTTTATAATTTTTTTAATTTAATAACCACATCATTAGAAGAAGCATTGCATTACAGCTTTAACATATTCAGTAACACATTACAGACCAAGGATACATCTCTTTGAAAGGTGGCTGTAAATTTTTATGTTCACAGTTGAATTAATACAGTCATACAATATTGCACTCAGTATAAACCCTGTAAGACATAAAATTGAATGAGTTTTTACCCTTTAAAGAAGATCTCCATTTCATTTTAAGATATGCTGTTTCCTACATTTTTAATGCTACTAACCCTTGCGTGTAAGCACATGTGTCTTTAATTTCTATATATCTGATTAGTACTAGTCACAGTCAGTTACACTCGGATCCTTAGTACCTGAGTATGGACAAAAAGTTATCAGGTACATTTAACTGGTAGTGTTTATCACCTCTACTATTTAACATGAAGTAATTTGTTTTAATTTTTAATAACCACATGATTAGAAGAAGCATTTCATTACAGCTTTAACATATTCAGTAACACATTACAGAGCAAGAGTACATCTCTTTCATAAGTGGCTGTAAATTTCTAGGTTCACAGAAGCATTAATACAGTGATACAGTATTGAATTCAGTATAAGCCCTGTAAGATATAAACTTGAATGAGTTTTTAACCTTTGAAAAAGATCTCCATTTCATTTTAGAATATATTGTTCCTTGCAGAAAGACTCATTGTTTTTGCTACTAACACTGAGATGTTGGTGCATGCATCTCTAATCTGTGTGTACCTGATTATTACTAGTCATAATCAGTTGCACTTGGATCCTTGGCACCTCTGTATGTCTATAAAGTCATCGGATAGATTTCAATGGCAATGTTTATCACCTCTACTAATTAGCATAACATAAATTTCCATGTGTCCTCCTCAAATATAATACATTTTTTTAAATTGTTGATTTTTTGTGTGTATATCACATAGAACATCCCAAACTGTCTTATTCAACTATACACCCACTTCCCAGATGGCACCCTCCCATAGCCTCCCTTCCCCCACTAGAGCCCTTATACTGTGATAGCCCTGCTGCTGTCCACTGTGTTGTCGGCACCATCAGCCATTCCCCACTATTTGTCCATCTGGTGAATCTAGTCAGCCTATCTAGAGGTCCTTATTTTAGGAAGGTCAGCTGTTCCTCATCTAGCAGCAATCAGTTGTCAATATTCCTTTAGATAAGATTGGGGTCTGCTGTTCATTTTCCCAGTTCTATGCTGGGTTACTATCTGGGAATCCCTTTGGCCACCCTGGCC
>NW_008352126.1:95755-98308 GCF_000622305.1 Nannospalax galili | reverse complement strand
TAGTACAGGCCTCAAATTATGTCTGTTAAACATCCAAGAAGGTTAGTTCTACCAGTCTGGTACTTTTGTTTACTGTGTGTCATGTCAATAAATCTTTGGCAATGATCAATTGTTCTCAGATAAACCTTACCTAGACATATATTTCTTCATCTGGTATGTATAATTTGTCAGTAGGTTGTTGGAGTAATATAGATCCCTCAGATTTTGAAAACTAGCTAAGCATTATTTATCTCTCACATGTCTCACCCTTCCATCATTGTTTCCCCAATTAAGGTGCCCCCATTTTCCCCCTTTCTCCCTTAATAACACCTGTCTCCTATGGTCCGACCTCTCTTGAGCTCCTTCTTCCCCTTTATTCCCTAGGTTCCCTTTATACCCTTCCCTCCCCCCTCCCTTAAACTAACCCCATTTTTATCTGTATCTCCCTTATTAAGGCCTGTTTCCTACTGTTCTCTTTCAGGTTCTTTCTTTTCTTTTACCTCCCTGTTTCCTTTCCATTATCCTGGTTCCTGTAGTTATGTTGGAAACATACTTACCATGGTTTGCTTTTAGGATACACATATGAGGAAGAACATGTGTTGATATTTTTTCTGAGTCTCTGTTATTTCACTTAGTATAACAGTTTCTAGTTCTATCCATTTACCTACAAATTTCATGATTTCATCTTTCTTTACTGCTGAGTAAAACTCCATCGTATAAATGAACCACATTTTCATTATCCACTCATCGATTAAGGGACACTTACTTTGCTTCCATTTCTTAGCTATTGTGAAAAGAGCAGCAACAAACATGGATGTACAAGTGTCTCTGCAATAGGATGAGTTCTTTGGGTATATTCCAAGGAGTTGTACAACTGAGACATATAATAGATTCATTTGTAGTTTTTTAAGAGTTCTCCACACTGCTTTCTACCAGAGTTAAAAAATTTTGCATTCCCACCAGCAGTGAATGGGCATCCCCCTTTCTCTACATCCCTGCCAGCATTTGGTATCAATTGTTCTCTTGATCTTAGCCAGTCTGACTTGAGTAAGGTGAAATCTTAAGGTTTTAATTTGCATTTCTCTAATTCTTAATAATGTTGGAAGGTATTTCCTAGCCATCTTTATTTCTTCCTTTGAGAACTCTGTTTAGATCTTTAGCCCATCTTTTAATTGGGTCATTTGTTTTCTTGGCTTTTTGTTCTTTGAGTCTTTATATATTTTGGTTATTAAACCTCTGTCAGATGTTGTCACTGGTGAAGGTTTTTCCCATTCTGTGGGTTTTCTCTTCACGTTTTTTTTATTGTTTCTTTTGCTGTACAGAAGCTTTTTAGTTTAATGAGGTCCCATTTGTTGATTGTTGACCTTAATTCCTGAGCATCTGGTGTCTGATTTAGAAAATCCTTTCCTACACCTGTGCCTTGTAGGTTACTGCAAATATTTTCTTCTAATAGCTTCAGGGTTTCCATTCTAACAGTAGTCTCAGGCTTCACATTGAGGTCTTTGATCCATTTGGAATTGACTTTTGTACAGAGTGAAGGATAGGGGTTTAGTTTCATTCTTCTACAGGTGGAGATCCAGTTTTGCCAGCACCATTTGCTGAACATGCTGTCTTTCCTCCAGTGAATGTTCTTGGCCCCTTTGTCAAATATTAGGTGGCTGAAATTGCATGTACTCATATTTGGGTCTTCAATTTTGTTCCATTGATCTATGGGTCTATTTTTGTACCTGTACCATGTTGTTTTTATTACTATATCTCTGTAATACAGATTAAAATCTGAATAGTAATCCCCTCGGCATTGCTCTTAGTGGTCAGGGTTCTTTTGGCTATCTGAGGTCTTTTGTGCTTCCATATTAATCTTAGGATAATTTTTTTCCAATTCTGTAAAAATTGTCATTGGGATTTTGATTGGCATTGCATTGAATCTATAGGTGGCTTTTAGTAGAATGGCCATTTTCACAATATTAATTCTTCCAATCCATGAGCATGGGAGGTCCTTCCATCTTCTGATGTCTTCCTCAATCTATTTGTTTAAAGATTTAAATTTTTCATTGTAGAGCTCTTTAATGTCTTTAGTCAGGTTTATTCCAAGATATTTTTTTGCAGCTATTGTGAAGAGGAGTGTTTCCATGTGCTCTTTCTCTCTTTGCTTTTTATTGGTATATAGAAAGACTACAGACTTTTGTATGTTAATTTTGTAACCTGCCACTTTACTGAACATGTTAATAATTTCTAGGAATTTTCTCTTGGAAATTTTGGCGTCTCAGATATAATATCATATCATTCACAAAACGGGATAATTTGATCTCTTCTCTTCCTATTATTACTCCTTCAGTTTCCTGCTCTTGTCTTATTGCTCTCGCAAGAGTTTCAGGCACTGTGTTAAAGAGAAGTGGAGATAGTGGACAGCTTTGTCTGGTTCCAGATTTCAATGGGAATGCTTCCAGTTTTTCTCCGTTTAGGATGATGTTGTCTGTGGGTTTGTTATATATGGCTTTAATTATGTTGAGGTATGTTCCCTCCAGTCCAGTTCCCTCTAGGACTTTGAACATAAATGCATGTTGAATTTTGTCA